>NW_015090864.1:15104926-15229005 GCF_001431845.1 Calidris pugnax | reverse complement strand
GCGCTCGGCGGAGGGGGCCGCTTTGCGGCGGGGCTGAGAGGGTTGGGGTGAAAATTTCGCTTCTTTCAGCTAGGCGACAAAAAAAAAGGAAAAAAAAAAAAGGCATCGTCGGCAGCAGCGTGTGGTGTAAAGAAAGAGAAGGGCTTTATGGTGGTGGTTGGTTCCAGCACAGCGGGGTACGGGGAAAGGCTGGCAGAATCAACAGGGCACTTGTTTACTGATGCACGAAACCTCTTTGGCCCAGCGCCCGAGAGCTGCCTTGGAGAAGTTGGGTGCTCACCTTCCCCGGCCTAAATGGGTCAGCGGGGGGATTGCAGCTTGCTGTGACGTGCTGTCCGAACTCCAGAAAACAATTGGTACCTTTAGGAAAGGAGGGGATGGTGTGGGAAACAATGAAGTATTGTGATTAATAGGAAAAGAAAAATGAGTATGTGGAGCTGGCTGCTTAATGACACCTTTGGAGCTGTTTTACTAATAATGCTTCTTACAGTCTGCACGTGATCATGGATTATGACTCTTAAGAGACACTTAAGTGGTCTTGCAAAGACTGAGGGTCCTTGAGTTTATTACTTGGCAGGGGGCAGCAGCATGAGGCCTGGGAAGCAAATAGGAAGTTAATATTATCCATTTAGTTTTGATGCTGTTCTGAGTCTTCGACAGTTATTAGTGTCATCATAGACTGATCTTAGCTCAGATAGCATCTCACACGCTGAAAGGTAGTACTCTTATCCTGGTAGATACGTAGTTCTTCTGAGTGTGCGAGTAGTCTCTCTGATAGCTTATGGAAAATGTTCTGGTTATTTTTATCATGGCAAGTATGTTTCTTTAAGAGTAAACCAAACTATATCATACTGAAAAATGTTCTCAGCCTGTAACTGTCTTAATCGCTTGTGTTCAAAATGAAAACGGAAACCTCTCTTGACTGATTCACGTGGCTAATGAGGTTTGTGACAACAGAACTGCGTGCAGTTTTATTACATTGAGGTGTCATTACCTCTGACCCAAAAGTGCAGTTCAAGCTGAGGATGTGCTGTCCTCTGGCTTTGTGTGCTGCCCTGTGTAACCAGCAGTGGCAGAGATCCAGGCTGTGTTTTCAGAGAAACAGCCCTGGTTTCTTGATGGTCTGCGTCAAGCCTCTATGAGACAGCAGTGCCTGGTGTGGAGACAAGAGGAAGGAATAGTGGTAAGCTCTTGAAACACAGGCCTGACAGCTGTTCCTGCTACGAGAAATTCTTTCCTGATAGGGCGTTCAGAGGCTTGATATGTCCCCCTATTTTCTTGTGCCTCTTGAGGCCTCAATAAAACGGTGTTCGCCTGGTCCTTAAATTAATGTGGCCATAGGTAGCAGCATGTGAGATGCACTGGAGTAGTTTGCTCTTTTTCAGTTCTGCTTTGTTTACCTGTCTGAAGACTTTGTTGGATGTTACTGTATCAAGTGAGAAGCATTCAATATTTTTCTTTCCTGTCCTGATAGGAAATATGCTTCAGCTTTTACTTTAAAGGAGTTGAGTTAATGAAAAGAGCTGTATCCTAGCACAGAAGTGTGTGTCTGTAAGTTTATGTGGCTGTGATATCATTATTAATCTCTCTGATACAGGCAGGACCAAAGTGTCTCTCCTGTGTAGAAAGTTCTGATGTCACCACAGGAAAATCACGGGCTTTTCAGCAGTAAAGTTCTGAACAAAATTCCTGTCTTCAGGTGAGTGTTAGTTCCTGCTAGGTGGAACCTGACTGTATTCCCCTGGGGGAATAATTTCACGCTCTTTGTTTCCCTAGAAAATTTATAGTTCCCAACTGCCCTGCTCAGTTCTGTGTGGATGCAAACCGTGCTGACTCATATGCTGAACTGTTTGCAGCCTTGCTCCATGTAAACACAAGCACACTTCTAAAATATTTAATTTGTAATGTCCTCTGTGGAGAGCTATCCCACAGCTCCTGGCATAATTCCCAGAAGCAGCAGATTCTGGGGTACTGGGAGTTTCAAAGGCCATTGGTGCCTGGCGGGATAACCGTCTGAACTAGTTTAGTGTAGTTTATCCTGGCACTGGGACAGTTCAAACTGAACAGGTATTTAATCTTGCTTAAAGCAAGCCTGCTTTGAACAATACTTGGTATGTGTATAAACGATTTGGAGCCTGTTGAGACATGGCTGTCAGGAGATCTACATGGTAGGCAAATCGTTGTTATGGCAAGTAAACTTTGGTGATGTACCTCCTAACAGTTTTTAAAAAAAAACCCTTATCTGTGTGCAATTATAGTAAAATTGGGAATAAGCTATTAAAAGATGTGTTTTCTTAGTTCCTCTGTGGCAAGTAACAGTAGTAATTGTTTTGTGAAAGCGCTGAGTTTATATCCACATGTAAAATGCTTATTAAAAAGAACTTCGAAAGATGGAAACTCACCCTCCCATTGATGCACATAAATACCCTGATAGGTCTTTTAATTGAAAATAAACTACAACATAGGATTTGACTACAAAGAAGGGGAGTGGAATCAAAAAATGGTTTCCAAGTACACTTATTTTGTCTGTACCTGGTAATTACAGCATTGGAATGTTAAGGTAAATACCTTCTCCTTTAAAGCAGTAATTAGTTTAGTGAAGACTAATTCATGAGGAGCTGGAGTTCCTTGGGTTTTTGTGGGTTTTTAATTTGGTTTTGGGTTTGTTTTTTGTTTAATTTATTATTGTGATCTTGGTTGAAAGAGTAATTCGTTATGGTAAATATGAAGAGTAATTTGAGAGAGGTTCAGTGCAGCTTATGGATGGTCATTCACATCTCACTGGCTCATGTCAGTGCGTTACCTGCAGTTGTTAAAAATCATCTGTTTGCTGAACTGTGCTAAGCTTCACTGATGTCATACCTCATTCTGAAATCCTGCTTTTGTTTTAAGCTTCCATTCTTACTTTTTTGATTTTGAGAACAAGACTTTAGAGACACTAGAGTTGTGGGGTGTAGTCAAAGCTGGATAAATCAGGGTAGCAGAACTGGTTCAGAACTCTGGAGAAAAAGCTCCTGATGCAGGTTGGGCTCCAGAGCTCATACTGAGGTCCCTTGGGGATACAAGCCACTTGCAGTTTCTCATAGCATCAGTGCAGCTGGAAGAGGAAATCTATGCTCTTACCTTTACAGATGATTGGATTTGAAGGTAGCATGCCTGTTACTGCTTTGCCTGTGGGAAGGGCATTTAGCATAATAGTATTTTGGTACCAGAAACATCTTTTCTGGAAGGCTCTACGTGTTTACCTTTATTCATTACATATGTTCCATTTATGTGTAAAATGTCTTAGAAATATGGCTTAATTCACAAATGGATTTCACTATTAAGTCTTTATCAGAAGTCTGAAATGGAAGTGTACAGATGTGGAATTTTATTGCTTAGGTGTGCTGAGAGATGTGCTTACTATTGACAGAGTCCCATTCATTGCAAGACAGAATCTTACAACCTGTATTTCAAAATCCTCCTTTCTATGATGTCTATTGGTGGCATTTTCTTTGTAAAAGCAAAGGAGGTTAAAAATTGTGCCTACATGTGTTATTGTTGCTATGACAGTTGTCTTTGTCCGGTTTTAACTATCATATTCTGAATAGCTCTTAACGGGGATTGTGACATCAATGGCTATATGCAGAGAAGTAGAAGAGGAAATCTTTCAATGCTGTCTACTCTCAGTCAAAAAAATGTTTCTTTTGAGTTATGCTGTTTTTAATCAAGATTCAGTGGGTTGAAACATTCCATTACTAACTTTGTTTTGGTGCCTAGCATAATTAGGAGTGGTACGGTTACGGTATAAAGTAGTAGCCAGTTTGTTAGCACTATTTAATCATGGTTCGTCTTGAGCAAGACAGATGGTACCACTGATACTGTTTTTCTGAGACTTGAAAACTGGGAAGATCCCTTGAAATAAGGTGATGCAATTTTTGTGCAAGATCATGTACAAAATAATGTTGTCTTCAGATGGCAATTGTGAAACAAGCGACCTCTCCTTGCAACATTCTATCACTCATTGCCTAAGCAGCAGCAGATAAGGACTATTCCCCTTTTTAGGTCTAAGAAGTGGCAGGTATTGTCTTCAGAGGCCAACTTACTTCTACACCAATGTGGAACACTAGTGTAAAAAGAGCTGTAAAAGAGCCGGTGTTGATTCAAGTCCTCCTGTCTAGCACACCCAATATCTTTCTCACCAGTGGATAGCTAACTTCCGCGTAGTCAGTGTCTATATTAAGAGTTTGTATATGGTATCTTCCTGATGCTGTCTGGAAAATACTGTCACGAGAGACTTTTTTTTTTTTTTTTATGTTAGATGGCAACATGTTGGTCTGAATAACACATTGTTAGAAACTAGGTGATAAAGTAGCAGCAGTTTGGAAAGCTCTGTGACCCTAATCCAGACCTGTTTTAAAGGGTAACTTCTAATACAGAATCTTGTACGGTTTAGTCCAGTTGGAGGGCCAGCTGTCTATTTTGGAAATCAGACTGCTGCCTTTTAAGATGAAAGCCATATTTTTGCGAATATGAACTCTTTTGTATCTGCTTGCAGTGCCTTGTCTGAGGGAAGGAGCAGCTGTAGTGCATTCGCCAGACCTGCATTTGGCTGTTGCTGCCATTGTGTTGTGTGTAAACATGTACCATTATTTTGGATCACATAGCAGCCTGTTCAAAAGGGTCTCGCATTCCCCAGCTGTTCCGCAACTTTTCCATCTCTGAGCTTGCCAGCTGCTTAATACAGGCAACTGTAGCTGCATTTGTTTCTCTGGTGTTAAGTATTAGCAGAGATAAAATTGACTTCTTGTTAAATGCTAGGTGCTGTGAGCCCCTCTCCTGCTTCTAATGGATTAAAACAAAAGTAGACTGTTTTTACTGTATCAAGGTTGTCAAAAGTTTTCTTTTCCACTAGTTGGTCAGATTGCGTAAAAAAATCTTACTTTCTTAGATTCACAAATATGAAATACAGTTGTGTTTACCTGTGTATATACATCCACAGACTGTGGTAGTAACTGATCCAAAAGAACTGGGGAATGAAAAGGTGCCCCTTAAATCCATGTCAACAGCTCTTTTGTTTCCCCACTTCTCTGAACAATGTTCAGTTTGACAAGGCATCCTCTGCTCTCTTGTGAGCCAACACTTTCGTATACTGATTCTTGAAATAAAACTCATTTCAGTGGCAGCACTGTTCCAATCGGATGTTGATGAAAGAACAGGGGCTCTAAAATGCCTTGTATCTGGAGTGAGTGCTCAGTCCGGGTGAGGGACCATAGGCTGAGTCTGTGGGTTTTTTTCTGTCCAGTCTGCTCCCCCTGCCATGAAAAGGATAGGAAGCATCCAAAAAATGATTTGAGTGGCTGAACTCCTCTTTTCTGGAGCTGTAGATCCATAACTATCTCCTTGGAGATACAGAAGTTAAAACATAGACTATCTTCATATGGTGAACTTCAATGAAAGTTTTGAACAGAGTTAAGTTCAAGCGCCTTTGGAAACGGGACATAATTCTGTTAAAGGCTAAAGTTCGTGTTCTAGACACTTAGTCTGTTCTACAATGTCAGTTTGAAACTTTTGGTGAGAAGGAGCATATACTTGGTTGCTGCAAGAGATTGTTAAAGATAATGATAGAGGCTTGGGCTAGTTTCATTAACTAGTATCCCATACTCCCATACAAGGGGATAAATCAGGCATTTTCTTGAAAACCTATTTAATGCAGTTTGCAGTTGAAGAATGTAAATTTGAATTTTCCTGGCTGTGTGAATCTTTTCATGGTGAAGAAAACTGGAAGTGAATAACTTGTGCATTCTTGCTGTTGATAGCAGAAAAGGCTGCGTCTGCCGCAGGCTCCTGGTTATCTATTGTAGCTGGTTAGAAACCTTGTTATTCAGAGAGGAAATTTTCAGGTGACTGTAGATATATTTCTTTTTTTCTTAACCTTTTTTTTTGTCTTTCACCATGCCTACTCTGTTCTAGCTGGTTGTAGCTTTTGTGTTTGTGTTAAACATCCATACTACCCAAATTATGCTAATAAAAGGATGACTGGCTTAATAATAGAGCATTACCCTGTGAAAACAAAACAAAAACATAAGAAGAAATCTCTTGATTTAAGGTAGCATATTTCAGGATCTGTTTTTCACATCTCCAAAGAACTGAGAGTTTGAACTTTTCCATTGTAATGTTAGTGTCTTAAAAGAAGTTGAAACTCTGACAGTCTTTGGCTAGATGCTTGCCCTTGTCTTCTGGAAAATTATTCTTTCAGACTCAGTGTTGGAATACTAAATCAGTATTTGTCTGAAATCACAGCAGAAATACAGGCTTATAGTTTGAAATGATCATATTAGATACATAGTTAGCTGAAAAAAATCATGGATATTAGCTTAAAATATGTCGTTAGTAGAGAAAATGTGGAAATGAATGTGTATTCTGGATTTAATAGCTACATGTATGAACAGTTCTTCAGAAAGTGGTAATGGGGGTTCTCATCCAGAACTGTCCACGTTTCAAAAATAGAGGGACACAACTAAGTGTGGTACTGAGGGGAGGGAAAGATCAGTGGGGAATGGAGAGGAAACATCTGTCCCAGAGAAGGTTAGGGAGCGCATATTTATTTAGGCTGCCAATTCATTCCCTTTGGAGTGAGTCTAGGGAATGGACATAGAGGAGGTTGGGAGGAGTGGAATTTGAGAAGTGTGGAAGTAAGGAGGTGTTGGTTTGTCCTCAGTTGAGCAGAGGAGGATAAATAAGAGGTGTTCAATTATTAAAGGCTTTAGGAGAAACAGATATTTATTTCTCATGGAAGGTGGTGGGAATCATAGAGCAGTTTGGACTGGAAAGGACCTTTGAAGGTCCTTAAGTCAAGTGATAAGACTTTAAATGGCAGCAAATCTCTAAACCTGCTTAAAAGCAATGGGGGAAAAAGAGGGGGTTACTCCCTCACCCACCTCCAAAAACTGTTCTTAACTAAATTGGTGGAAGTTCTGGAAAGGCATAAAAATAGAGCATTGGAGAAAGCTTTTTGTTAGTTTGTGGTGGTTTTTTTTCTCTTTCTTTTAAATGAAAGGTTCTGCCAATGTTGTTAACTTGGCTTAAATTTGCTCCATCCCCTTCAGGGGAAAATATTTATTTTAAAGTTTCCTCTGAACTTAAATTGGCTTCCCAGGCAATTTAAAGACATGTCTGTCTATGCAGTGCTTTCCAGCTCCAGGAAAACTGACAAGTGTAAAGCTTAGTGGAGGAAGAGGAGAAGACCCTGTGGATTGCCCAGAAGAGCAGCATTTCCAGCAGCAGGAAAATTGCTGTTCTGAAAATGTTAACTTGAATTAATCCCTTCAACCTTTGTTTCCTTTTGCTGTTGTTAATGATTTCCTTTGCACAGCTAGTGGTAAGTGCTGCTTTGCCTGCCTCACTTCCATGACTCTTTCCACTGCTCTCTGAAACTAAAAATTACTATATGTGTTAATTTAAAAACACAAATAGAGCAGTGGCAGGTAGAGCTGCTTCTCCAAGACACAGATTGATACGTGATGAGAGTTGTCATCTCGAACTTTGGCAATTTAAGTTCCTTCTTTCCAGGTTGGTCATTGCAGCTCTTACTGTGGGTTGTCCTGCCCACTGGCAAGCTTGGGTGCCTGTTATCTCCCCGGTTGTGCAGATTATGACTCTGCCCTGTATGTAGTTGATTGGCCATACGTACGGCACCCCAGAGCCTACTTACACACAATAGTCTCCATCACTGGAGAGATTGAAGGGTTTGAAAGAAGCTTGCTTAAGCAAAAGTTGCAATAATGAACAAAACTAAAAAGAAAACAAAGTGTATTTGCTGAGGCAATGTCTATCTGTAAGGATCTGGCTTAGGTTGTTGATGTTAGAGTTGCCTGTTATCGTCACTTGTGCTCTGGATGCTTTGCCTTGTTTGTGTGCTGCATGTGAGGCTGTGCTCTCATCTGTAATCAGCACTTAGTAACTGTTTCCTCTTCTACCTTACTATGCAAGACTGCTCAGTTTATGTACTCCTGATCAGATCACACTGTTGGCTTTAGGCTTAAATTACTTTAACTAAAGTATTCTGTCATTTGTGGTTTAAAGCATGTAGTGTGACAAATACTACTTCAAAGAAGTTTGTTCAAAACTTGATCCTTGCAAAGCTGAGAGAGTAAGGACTCCCCAGAACTCTGTAAACACCCTGACTGTGGGATTACACCAGACTTCTCCTGGATGCTCTCCCCAGTGCCTGTCCTCTTCCTTCCTGTCAATAGTAGACAGATAAAGGATTTGTTTTTCCTTAAATACACTTGTTTGTCTTGTTTCCATAATATTTGGTGCGTGCTTGAGTTTACAACTTGCATGTGAATGCCTATTTTTGTATTGTTTTTGTGGGTTGGCAACAGATCGTTCTGGCTTCTTACTGCAAGCAAAAGCCTGGAGTATGGAAATAAGTTGTTTATATGGATTCCTGGTATGGAATGCAAGTTTAATTCTTCTAGCTTGAAATTAAATTATGTTAAATAAAATGAACTTTGAATTTAAGTGGCACTGAAGCCAGTTAACTTCCTAGGACTTATGCTATAATTAGCTTTTATTGATGTAACTAACTACTGCTAGGTATGCATATTAGGTTCTTAAAACTCATGGTATAAGAGGAGAATGCTGAGCTAATACTTCTGTAATAAGCTTCATGTCTGAAATTCACTGTGAAGCATACCCAGCTGGGATAGTACAGCCATAGACAACTTGAAGGGATTTGTGTGGGCAGGAGGATGGCAGATGAAACACTTCAGGTGAGATATAAATTTGAGAACCTAATCTGTTTTCTAGTAGGGAGCTACGGAGCTGCGAAAAAGAAGTTAACAGTGATTTTGTTTCACCTGACCTACTATTGGAGCTTTGTAGTAGAATCACAGAATGGTTTGGGTTGGAAGGGACCTTAAAGATCATCGAATTCCAACCCCCCTGCCATGGGCAGGGACACCTCCCACCAGACCAGGTTGCTCAAAGCCCCATCCCTCCTGGCCTTGAACACTTCTAGGGATGGGGCAGCCACAGCTTCTGTGGGCAAAGTACCCTTTTAAAAGAAATCTTTAAAGCAGTATTTGGTTTGATATGATCTTTCTGGGCTCCCAGGAGGTGCTTGCCAGCAACAAGCTGCTGAAATCAAAAAGCTCCAAAAGGCCCATATATGTGCATGAAGAAAGGAAGCTGAGGATCAGAGTGATTTTGTGCAGGACTTCAGCTGGGACAAAAGGTCTTTCCAAATGCAATAAACAGAGGAACACCTTAAATGCTGTCTTCAAGAAGGTCTCTCTGGAATGGAGTTGAAGGGCAGAATCACATGGGTCCACTTCTCAAGGCTGTCCAGGTCCCTCTGGATGGCATCCCATCCCTCAGACATGTCAACCGCACCACTTAGCTTGGTGTTGTCTGCAAACTTGCTGAGAATGCACTCAATCCCACTGTCCATGTCATTGATGAAGATAACAGTACTGTTCCCAATATGGACCCCTGAGAGGCACTACTTGTCACCAGTCTCCATCTGGACATTGAGCAGTTGACTGCTACACTTTGGATGTGACCATCCAACCAATTCCTCAGCCACTGAACAGTACACCCATCAAATCCATGTCTCTACAATTTAGAGAGCAGGATGTTGTGAGGGACTGTGTCAAAAAGCCTTACAGAAGTCCAGATAGATAGCATCCGTGGCTCTTCACTTGTCTGCTGATGTAGTCACTCCATCATAGAAGTCACTACGTTGGTCAGGCAGGACTTGCCCTTGGTGAAGTCATGCTGGCTGCCTCAAATCACCTCCCTGTCCTCCGTGTGCCTTAGCATGGCTTTCAGGAGGATCTCTTCCATGATCTTCCCAGCCACAGATGTGAGACTGACAGGTTGGCAGTTCCCGGGGTCCTCCTTTCTACCCTTTTTAAAACTGAGTGCAATGTTTCCCTTTTCCAGTTATTGGGGACTTCACCTGACTGCCGTGGCTTTTCAAATACCATGGAGAGTGGCTTGGCAAGTACATCAGCCAATTCCCTCAGGACTCTGGGATGCATCTCCCGAGGTCCCATAGATTTCTGTATGTTCAGGTTTCTCAGGTGGTCACAGACCTGATCTCTTACAGTGGGAGGGACTTCTCTCAGTCCCTGCCTTGCAGCCCATCTGAGGTGTGGGGAGAGAGGTTGCCAGTGAAAACTGAGGCAAAAAAAGTTGAGTACCTCAGCCTTCTCCTTGTATGTTGTTACCAGTTTGCCAGTCTTGCTTATAAGGGGGCTATGCTTTATATGACCGTCCTTTTCTGGCTGACATACCTATAGAAGCCCTTATTATTTATGTCCCTTGCCAAGTTCAGCTCCAGATGCACCTTCTACCACCAGTGCACGGTCACTGCAGTCCAGGCTGCTTCCAATCTTGATGTCACCAATTAGCTCACTTGTGTGAGCTGTGCTCTGGTGGGGCTGTCTGTTACCTGGCTTGGGAAGTTATTATTTTCCATGCACTCCAGGAGTCTCCTGGATTGCCTACAGCTTGCTGTGCTATAAGCCCGTGAAATTCCTAGAGTAACTTAGAAATGTACTTTCATGATGCAATAGTAGACAGTGTCCTTCTAATAAAATAAATGCTACTTAATTAGATGTTTCTTATGCAAAGACTGACATGAGAGCTTATAATTATGCCGGTCTTTGCTGAAACAAAGCAAGTAATCTTGGTGTTACAGAGGCTAGTTTCTTAAGGAAGTGCTGAAAAATTTTTTTCCATGAACATGTTGGTATGAATTGGCATTCTTTCTTGGGCAGGAAACCACAAATTCTTATTGTGGAAAACTTGTAACTCTTGTAAAACAGTCATTAGTTTTGTGTACTGAAGTTGTTCAGAATTGCTCTAGGTTTTTTTGGTGAGGCCTCTAGAGAGCTGCTGTGAGAAACGCTACTCTTCTGATAAACAGAAGATTGCTTGCTCAGATATTTCTAGTCACTTGTAATCCCTGTGTGTGCTGCTGGGGCTTGGATACTTGTCAAATACCTACAAGCCTGAAATCATCTTTATTCCTCAATTAGTTTTACCCCCTCAAGTCTCTGAGAGTTGCAGCAACTGAACATGATCTCTGTCTTAAATACAGCAATGTGTTTAGTGACTTGCTTTGTTAGGGTTTCTCAAATTGTTGTATTTGAAACTGCTCATGGTGGGGGAGTAGCTCCTGGATCAGTGCCACTCAGTGTGCACACATGGGTGCGTGCACAAGTGTCCACACACACATACATAGGTATGTGCGATATACATGTGACTTGCACACCACTAGTGTGTGATATGTGTACTACAGGCTGGGAGCTTCAGGTGACTTGAGAAATTACTTGTATCACTTCACTGAGACTATCCTGAACTTCCCTCTTTTTTCTTTATGCTGGTCTCTTTCTTTGTGACCTGGTCTTCTGAATCTTTTTTTTTTAATCACTATTCTGGATTTCAAATAATCAGTTTTTCAGACTTCACCTAAGGTAAAACTATCTTTCTTAACTGAGGACCACATTCTTAATTTCATCCTTTCAAATTCACAATCAAGAGTATAATTCAAGTTACACAGCACATTCTTCTTGTTTTTCTTTTTAATGAAAGGAGGAAGGTAATTTGCTACATCTCCACCCACTGTTCTAAGCTAGCAGTGATGAAAGTGTTTTATTTTCTCTTCAGAGCAGGCTACTTGTTTGAAATAGATTTATCACATCAATTTCTTTAATGTTTTATACTTTCTGCTATTTTGGAGTGTTAGCTGGGCTCTCAAGTACTGGAACGTTGCTGCTGCTATTTAAGGCAGGACATCTGTCATGATGCGTCTAGAGTCTGATTTCCCCAAGCCTGAACAATTCTCGCCTTTATACTATACCTATGTAGCTGTTGCTCTTTCTACAACCTAAAAATACTGCAAATAAATAAAGCTACAGAGAGGTTACATGGCTCTTAGGAAAGTGTGATTTCTGAGAGCAGGAACTTGCCAGTAGCTATGTCTTGGGGTGTCTGGACAATGCTTCGGCAGAATTTTAAGAATTTGCTAAACTACGCCAAATTAACTTTCCTTTCTGTTCAGGCATAACTTTCTGTACTTCGAAGGGTGTGTGCAAAATAAATCCGTGCTTCTCACAAACGGTTTTAGCAGTGTCTTGTGCTGCACGCCCCAAGGATCCTGGGATCCAGCCCTAGCAGCATCCTGTTGGTGTGCTACCCTCAGCTTGCTCCCTTGCTTCTGGAAATCATGGCTTGCACACCGACTTCCTTGGGCTTTGAGACTCTTCCCTTGTGGTAGCCTCAGTGTTGGCTGCCCTCTCAGTCGTGGTTTATGTTCCAACAGCTGTTCAGTTTGCACACTTTTATTGTAAATGCTATTTACCATATTATTACAGTATTTTTGAACATTCCCTGCACAGGATAGTGAGGTTACTCTGTGGAGCCTCAGAACTCATTTCTAGAAGGGGCAGACTTTGCAGGATAATTCAGAGAAATTATTTCCCTTCTCCCGCTGAAACTCTACTCCCAAAACTTTGTTTTAGAGGTAATTATAATGAGCTTTGAAACCTGTATTGCAGTTTTCAGGCCAACTCTTTATGTGTGTGTGGCTTTGCAATATACCATTTTGGGGATGAAATTTTATGAGTGTAACAGCTCCCTACTCCTCCCATTTCCCTCTTTCCTTCCTGCTCCCAGCTGTGTGCCTGTGCTGATTATTCTGGGGTGGCTCTAGACCACTTCTTCAACTTTGTAAGCTGCTTTATTTCTGGTTTTGGTTGCTGGGTCAGCACATCAGTGTTATGCTGCTTTAGTGAACCAAGGAAGCTCTCAGACCTCCAGTGCGTGTGGGAGCTGGTGCAGTGGGGGTCAGTCCAGCTGGGAGTGAGGACGGAGAAGGCAGTGAGTGTTGGTGGCAGAAGGCCCCTTGATCAGCTCCTGACTTTAGAGCCTTGGTGTTCATGGTGGTGGTTCGAGGTGGGTCAGAGTCAGACCAGACTAAAAATATGTGCTCTTCACAGTTTACTCATCTAACATGGATCCATGTATGAACATGGGTTTTTCCATTGCACCTCAGCTATGATTTGACAAATTAAATGCTTTCAAACTGAATGCTGAAGTAGTGTTTATTTGAAGCTTAAAATGCTGGATTTTGATTTTATTTTTTTTTCCTTTGTATTTGCAGCACCGTTTTCATACTTTTTTTTAAAAGAAGTTGTTTGTTTGAAGGAAACCTTATGCTTTGCAAGGAAGATCACATCTGGGAAAGGCCAGAAACTATTGCAGTTGTATAATGTTGCCTAGCTCTGTTGGGCTGTGATTGTGTGCGTCTGTTAGTAATCAAAAATTGCAGATTTTGGTGGAGCTGAATTATTTGTTGGTCTCTTCTATCAAGCGATAGAACAAGAGGAAATGGCCTCAAGTTGTGCCAAGGGAGGTTTAAATTGTATATTAGGACAAATTATCACCAAAAGGATTGTCAAGCATTGGAACAGGCTGCCCAGGGAAGTGGTGGAATTGTCATCCCTGGAGGTATTTAGAAGACTCGTAGATATGGTGCTTAGTGACATGATTTAATGAAGGTTTTTGTCAGTGTTAGGTTGATGGTTGGACTCCATGATCTGAAAGGTCCATTCCAACCTAGACATTTCTATGACTCTGTGGTTCTATCCTCTACTTGTTCATTAGATTGTAAAGATCTAAGAGCATGTAGCGTATTTAAAGACAACATGAGCTGCTGTATTTTGAAGTTACAAAATACATGCTGGAGTTACTGCATGTCTCTTTTGTACTGGAGAGTAAATTAAAGAGAATGGGGAAACAATCACAGAGAGGAAGGTGATTTGGAATAACTATACTCGGGTCAATACAAACAACATAGCAAGTTTTGGGAAGCTTTGTTAAACTAGGGCTGAGCACTTAAAAGTTTACTAGAAAGTAATATGTGCTATTGAACCTGATAGCTTTGGCTTCTGATCATCAGTGAAGGCCTGCTTTTTCACCTAGTTTTGCAACTGGGGATTTGCTTTGGCACAAAGGAGACAAGTGTCTTGTTTGAGTTAGCAGAATACAAGTGTCTGGTTGGAAACACTCCCAGCCATGATCAGATTCCTAGCCTTTTCTGTAACTGCTCAATAGTGCCACCAATGCATATTTGGCAACAAAAGAGTTATGACAACCTGCATGACAAACTCCAGGTTTTTTTGAGTATCTCAAAAACACTTGCATACAGAGTAAAAGCTGGTGATTTATAAACATTGGCTTGAAACAAAGTAACTGGATTGAACAGGACAGCTTGGTGGATTGTCCGTTCCAAGGCTTCCTAGGAGCTGCCAGATGAGTTTAACAGAACTATTGCCTCTGCCTGCTGACTTTGTAGCATCACTGGTGCAGCTTGGTAAGTTGACTGGTAGTGACTGGTCCTACCCCCCAGTACAGGAGTCTTGTCTCCTAAGACATCTTGGTCTTTCAGACCAAGATCTCCAGATTATTGCTAGGCTTTGTTTACAAAGGACATCTGAGCTGGCTCTGTTAGCCACTGCAGGTGTTGGATTGCCTCAGTGTTTTAGAGAAGGCTGTGCTTAAAAAAGGCTCTATCTTCTTTCTTTTGCTTGCTATAGAGTAAATTGAAGTATTTGAGTTAAAGCAAAAAAACCCTAACAAACAAAACTATTTGATTTCTCAGTTCATTCTGGTATGTTCCACAGTGCAAAGGGGAGACTCACGGGTGTGTTAAGCTCCAGACATGGGAGGGTGTTCTGCATTACAGGTGGATGAAATCAATTTCAGAGCCATCTGGCAATGAGCAGAGCATTACTGCTTGACTGCCTTGAACTTTACTTGTATAAACAGACCTCAGTCACACATTTCGAGAAGTGTCCTGGAAAGATTCACATTAATTTTTATACATTATTGTCTGGTGATTTTATTATCCAATATATTACATAATTCAGATCTGAGATGTAGACTCAAGGTAGTATCTCCATAGCAAAGTCCGTATTGTTCAGGGATGTTCCAGTGTTAATTGTTAACAGAGGTGCCCCCGGTGGCGAGCTGAGCTGCAAGGTTTGTTAGCTGAGCACTGCTTACAGCGCTCTAGTCATTCAAGTGCTATTTCTGATGTCTCACAACACCGACGTATTTAACTTAATAGATGTGACATGAAGGACCCTTATCCTGAAATGCGCTGCTGGAACACAGTTGAGACTGTTTGGATTATGCTCACAAATATTACTTTGTATTTTCTCCTGATTTAATTGCGCCATCTGATTCATTCGATTTAAGTAGTGTTCTCAAATTAAAGGAGGGGGATGAAACCAAACTTAATTGGATCTTTGAACAGAAGATCTGATATTATTCGATTGTTATATTATTTGATAGCTTCTGTATTGAGTGATGTTGTTTAGAACAAACATGTATTTCTGTGTGCACCTCATTTGCAAGAATCAATCTTATGTTGCAGTTGTCTTAGGCACTTGAGAGTCTTGCTTCATCTTGTCTACTGCTTCATTTCTTTTTCTTTCTTGTGTGGCACTATCCATTGCCAAAACCTTGGGGAATGGTTTTTTACTACAGATCTTAGTCTCATGTATAAGTAAGTCTTCAGTCTTGTTCCAGAATTGCTCAGTGAAGAGAGCTATCTCAATTGTTGCTGAGGAAGCTGAGATGCTTTGAGGTGTTGGAGATCAGAAGATTATTATAGTTCTGTAAGAACTCTTTGTTCTCCAATGTTAATAATGTCATTGAGCAATTTTGAAAATTTACGTAAATGAACAGAAGTGCAATAGGCTACATCAATCCAGTATGTCTCTAGTTATGTTGTTTTGTTAGAAAAATACCTCTTTTTAAACTTTATAAATTCTTACATGTATTGAATTTAGTTTAATGAAATCGATTTCATTAATGAGGGTGATGTTTTCAGTCATGCTGTCACAGGATGATTAAGCCCAGGAGATAAATCTAAACAAAGGGAATGTGTCTTGAATGCATTGTTGAGAGAGAATCTGAATAGGCCAGTGCAGGACCTCCTGGTTGATGAGCATGCAGCATTAGTCATGTCCTTCTGCCTTGTCTGAAGAACTAAATGTTTAATACTCCTTGCATTTCTGAATCTGGCCTTTCTGGAAACTGCAATTAGTTGTGACTATTATCTTTGGTAGGATATTCAGCCATTTCTACTTTGGATTTTCTGGTCTATTTCTATCATTAGTCTGTTCTTGGGTGTTTGGGAGGTTTTCTTTGGTTTGTTTGGCTGTGTGTTCCTCCCTAACTTGCTATGAAGACTTCATTGCTGGACACTCAGGCCATGTCCACTTGATCTGCATAGTCCCAACAGCCAAGATATCTTCCATTCTGTTGGAAAAAAAAAAAAGGAAAATTGGATTGTGAATTAGGTGACCTCTTGCTAGCTTTATGCAAAGAGTTGCTGGAAAGCAGGTATACTTTTAAGGGATTGCTTTTCTTTTATGGATCTCTCAGGAGCTGCATAGTTTTAATTCTGTTTTAAACTTTTGGGATTACTCTGCTGTTCTTGGTTTTGTCCAGATACACAAAGCAATTTTGCTACTGCTGTGCTGACCCACTGAATGATGCTGTTTCGGTGCAGAGTTGTAGTAATTGCTAGTCTAGCTTGGGCAGGAAATGCCAATGCGTCACTACTATCTCTGCCAAACCCAAATTTGATTCCTCCTTTGTAGAGATGTAAAAGGAGTATGTGCTAACACTCCTGTGCAAAGCAAATCTTACAGTAAAGCTGAATGTAACTGAAGATCAGAGCTACCTGCCAGACTTTATAGTGCGTGCTACGTGATGGATCACATGGAGACTGATTTAATGGAAACTCGGTCTATTGTACTGCTGAAGACTTTGAAATCAACCCTAATTGACCAATTCAAGTAAGAAGGCTTTTATTCCGCAAAGACTTCAAATGCAGTTTGTCCTTCCCTCCCCCTCCCACCTTTTATTTGTATAGGACATTTCTGGACTTACCACTTCCACCTTGGCTGGCCAAGCGCTTGGAATTTCCAACCAATCTAGCTCTTCTACCTTTGCCTGACCTCCACCAAACCTCCTTTAGCCATATTTGCAGTATCTTTTCTGGCCAAGAGAAAGCATGTGTGTCTTATTTGTATTGCATATTTTGGTTTGTGCACTGCTGAATAATTTTGCTAGAGCGGGGCTATGGTGTGAGTTTGGAAAGAGGGCATAAGTTATGTAAATGATATTGTCTCAACGATTTTTTTCTCTATAGGTAAGGCCTAATGAGGGCCAAAAATAAAAAGGTCTTGCAGACTAATTTGAAAAACTCTATGTTCAAAATTGGACAATTATTACATGTAGAATTGTCTTTTTAAAAAACATTTCTCCTTTTTTTTCCTTTTTTTTTTTTTTTTTTTTAATTCTTGAAGTGTAGTAATGGGTGCCTGTCTCTCTAATCTATTTTGACAGTGCTGGTGCTGGCAAGTTCAAAACTGCAAGTGTTGCTTGTGATGTGCTGGAATTCCAGCCGTGACAGCATGGTTGGCTCCTGACCTGCTGCTTCCTGTGCTTGATGCAGCAAGTCTGTTCCTCTGCGGTGCCGTGGTAAACAGTTGTGATAACTGCCACTTCTCAGCATATAAGAAGTTGAGCATCTTTTAAGCAGTGAATATATTATGCTACTAATGGCTTTGGACTAACTAAATTAAATGGAAACTGACTTTAACTCACTTAAAATGTGCTCAATATCCTGTTTGTAAACCCTCTTAGAGTTGACTGAGGCATCTGATTTTTAGTATTTCTCCTATATTTAAGTACAGAGGGAGACAGTGAAGTGTTAAAATGGATGAAAGGAGGTGAAAGCTGATTTGTTTTGGAGAGTGAGAATGCACTCTGGCTTGAAGGAATGATTCTCTAGACCTTGGTGGTTGGTATTAGCACTGAAACTTCACGTACTGTGAATGCCATAGACTTAAGTTACCATAAGGAGGTAAAATGGCAGCAAAATGAGTTGGAAAAGTGGAAGAAACTAGGCAAATCAAATAAAAGTTACCTTGTGGTAATGAAGTCTTGAATGTATGGGTTTTTTTGAAGATGTAGTTAAGAACTGCAATCTGCAGCATGATAAAATGTGTCTTCTGAAGGGAAAAACTGCTATTATTATGAAATCAGAACATGCAGATGTCTCTGGGCCTGAAGGAATGATTCAAAAAATTCATATTGAGAACTTGTAAGGCAATCTAATGAGCATATGTGGAAATCTGCTCCATAGTACTTATTAAGTTGGCAGAAGTCATTGGTTTACTGATAAAATATTTCTTTCATAGGTGCTGCTACTTAACAAGTCTAAGAACATTATAATTTAGTTTTGCAGCACTTTCAGAAGAAGTCCTAAATAATTGATGCCCTTGCCAAATGAGCTAAGAGAAACACTGTAATGCAACCAGCTCTGATGTCACAGTTGTAAGGAGTTTATTAAATAAACCTTTAAGTTCATATTATTTTTTTTTTTGCTAAGATTGGCATTTATTTAATTACAGGTGTGCTCTATTGCTACGGGTTTTGTGAGAAAATTCTGAAAGTTGAAAATATTCTTGCTTAGGTACATGGTTAAGCATGGCAGTTTGCTGCAAGTCTCATTAGACATTGGTGTTTGCCTATGTTAGGATATGAAATCAAGATGGACTACTGTGACTTGAATCAATGGCAGCTGGTTTACAAATATAAAAGGAATCTTCTGTTTGCCAGGTGTATCTTAGTCAAGGTTGCTGAAGTTATTTGAATGTACAGTCAGTGAAACCTGTGCACGGGGTCCTGTTAGGGTCCTGACTCTTTGTTATTGGGATACCCACACTCGTACTGCCTAGAGCATGTGGCAATCACTGCACTTCACTGTTTTTAAATTGGATTTGGGGATGAACTCGTTTATGCAGCTAGTACTTGGCTTTTATTTTGGTATATCTAATTGATATGTAAAAAATGAGGAAGGAATTCAAGCTGAAGACTGAGTGAGTGTGCCTAAGAGAGCTCAAGCGATGTGATTTGCCCTCTGAACTCATGACTGAAGCTCTAAGTACACTACGTGTTTCTGGCCACTGTTTCTGCCCTGGGGCACTCCATCAGAAGAGATTCCCACCCCTGTTCCTTGCACACTCGCACATGTTGGAGGTAACTCTCTCAATAAGAGTGCACATTGCAAATATGCAGAGTCTTGATTTATAACTGAGGTCTGGCTGAGCAGAGCTGTGCAAGTGCAGGTTAGAAGTCACTCAGATAACATAAATCCAGAACACTTGGGTCTGCCAGTTGGCTGATACATGAAGTGGGTGTTTTACAGCACACACTCTCTAACATGCAAGGAAGAGATCAAAACCAATAGTTGACTCCTAGCCTTGCTGTAAACCTAGTTTTAATCTCTTTGTTGTATTGTGCTGTTGATGGAGGTTTTTTCCTGCTTTTTTATTTTTTTAGCCTATAGGTAGGGAAATTCCCTGGAATTTTGATGAAATTCAAAGATGATGCAAATACTTACTTTTTTGCATTCATTGAGGTGCTTACCCTTCCCTAGTCAGCATAGAGAGTTATTTAGCTGATCTACATTGTGTCTAGCTTTTCAGAAGCTTGTTACCAGCCTAAAAAAACCTCCTCACTCTCGGTCATTTAAATTGAAACACGGCAGCCTAAAACTCAATTAAAACAAGAAATCAAATTTTCTGTTTGTCTTGTAGCCCATAGTGTATGTTACAGAAGATGCAGTCACCTGCTGCTGGCTACCTGGCAAACTGAACATCTGCCCTAAGCAGGTATGTTATGGATTTGTATGGAGCTGGGGAAAAACGAGGGGGCATCCCTCTGTGCAGGACCGAGCTGGCATCTCTGCGCTGTGGTTTCTCAAGTGTCGGAAGCAGGGAGGTCTGCTCTTGTTCAGATGTCTTCCCCAGCTGTGAGGCGGGAGGAGAGGAGCGCTGGCTGAGCTTGCCAGCAATGATAAGGCCTCCAGGTGGTGATCATAGTAAACATGCTGCGAAAATCACAGCCCCACTTTCCCAGGAGTTACGTGAGGCAAGGATGTACTTCTGTCACTTGTTCCGTTGGAAGCTTCTTGCCGCTGGCAGATAATGACATGCAAAGCAATCAAACTATGGCTCTCCCAGCGTTAATGGGGTTCTGGCTTATGGTACTTGCTTCCATTTTCAAGGCTGAATTTGTCAGCAGAGACAGACTACTTCACTCTGAAAATGTAAAATCTTATCACAGGTGCTTCTTGTGTTGTAATAAACTTATTAACTTTCCTCTACAACAGGAGCTGCATATCATGCATGTTTTTTTCTCCCCACTGTTTATTCAACAGTCTGCCAACCAGCATAGATATCTTCTGAACAGATTTATGCAAAACTGGCAAATTAAGTGGTAATGATGTTGCTTCCATTAATCTCAGACTGTTGTATTCCACATATACTATTCACGGCTGTATTACTGACTAATGTGGCTGCTATTGGCTACAATGAAGTACACCACAAAATTGCTTTGATCTTAGACTGCAGTTATAATTTGAGACAGCTACCTTAAAATAAAAGCACCTAAGTCCATAAATAAACTGTAAGCAACATTAACTTTTTAATAGCAGAAACAGTTATCAAGCCACTATGTAAATCCCACAGGGCTGGGTAATCTCTACCATAATTACGTAGGCCACTAAGTGAGTAAAAATTCCAAAGCTTAACTCATGAATAAGACTGGATTGTTTGTGATGTGATTTCATAAAACAAACAAGGAGACTAAAGGCTCCAGAGGCTACTTAAGGTTTTGCAGATGGGTTAATGGCTACTACTTCATTGTTTAAAGTATGTGTGAGGAGATACATGGGAATTGTAGAAAGAATGCCTAAGGAAGAAACTTATCATTAGAGATGTGCTGAATTTCTTTACCAATATAGTAACCAAAAGATCACTTTTATAATCTTCTGTTAGAAATAGCCTTTAAATGTTGAGTGAGGTTTTTTCTACTTATTCTGCTAGATAATCCATGTTGCTAAATATTTTCTGTCTGCTGTGTTCTAATTGTGCTAATAAAGTGAACATTTGCTGTGACAATTCTGGTTCTGCTTTGGTACTATTAACACAAACCTGTTCTGATCCCAAACATCCTGTCTAATTCTGCCACCTGAGACAGCTGTGCCAATAGAAAAACTGGGAAGAAAAAACACTTGCAGCAGTCTAGAAAAAAAAAAAGCGTCCCAGAACATGGGTGTTGGAGGAGAGAGAGCTGAGAAGATGTGTTCAGCCACACAGTTGGTGGAATTCTTAATGGATTATCTTTCCTGGCTTTTGAGGTAGCCAGCCCCAAACAGCAACGGAGGTACAGCCACCACACTGAAGATCATAGGAAGCTGTAGCATCCCTGTGGATTGGGCCTCCTCCCTTTCTTGAGAGAGGAGAAATGAGATTAAGCTTTTGGGGACATCTTATCTAGGGAACCTCCTGAAGACTATGTCTTGCTTTTTCCTTTTATATGGCTAAGCATTTTCTGATTGAGATAAAGCAGCATCTGTACTTCAGATACAGGAATTTGCACTTGTTCAGATAAATCTGCTGTATGGCACCTCACACCCAAATGCAGAAGGAATCACAGAAACAGCAGCAAATGGTGATCTTGTTGAGCGTGCAGACTTGTAGAAGGTAAGGCCCCTTCTATGCCTGTTCTCTGTTACCTCCCTTGTACTGGAGCTTTCTAAAAAAGTGAGGCTTGTGCTGGAGCCTTCTGCCTCAACGTGGATCCCTCTGTAAGCTTCAGTAAGTCCCTGACTCAAAGTCCCTGAAGAACTTAGAAATCTGGGTGATGGGAGCCATAGTCTTGTCCAAAATGGGCATTCTGTGGAAAAAATTCTCTTCCTTAGGCACATAATCTAAAAAATTGCTCCAGTGAGTTAACATGAATCTGTACCCTTTTAACCCTTAGTCACTCATCCTCACCAGTTACCATGTTCTCACCCACATGCACCAGCTTCCCCCTTTGCACCCCTCTGCTTTTCTGACCCTGTACTGAGTCATCTGTGTTTCATGTGTAAGGAAGCAATTGAATTATTTTTATGGTTGCTGGTCTGAAATGAGTCAGTGCAGGGTCAAACATGTTGTGGAGCAAGGAAGGGATAGACTCACACAGCCAGGGAGAGGAGTGGGAATCTGGCAGCCAGCAGCTGGCTGAGATTGCCGTGGAGCTATGGACAAACCCGGGTGACTTCTCCAAGGTCACACAAGCTTCTGTCAGCAAGAAATTGAAGCCATCTCTCTTGTGTTATAGGGGGCTTACCACAGGTCTGTCACATGCAATAACTGTTAGGAAGTGGCTTTAGATTTATTCTACTTGAATTTATTGTTTGCTTGCAAATACTGATATATGGCTTAATAGGTGCTTTCTAGTTTATGCCAAAATCCAAATGTATTGAGCTGGTCATAACTGTAGGTCTTCACTTGTAAGCTGGGTGCATCCCATGAATAATACATAGTTAACTTCAGGTAACTTTCCCTTAGAAATTTGATTTTTGGATACCCAGTGATCTGTTGAATATGGTGCATTTATGCTTAAGGGCTACTGCCTTTTAATAAAGGTAACACAGGAATTAGTATCTGAAACAAATCCTTACATGGTATTATATTGCAAACTCAGTAAAAAATCGGTCAGTACACAGTTGCCTGATAATGTGCACAGTCTTCAGCGTGACACTTTATCAATAGTCTAATACAAAATTTAGAAAAGAGTATTTCACTGATCCTGGATGCACAGATTTCTTATCGGATATGGCATTTTGAGCTATGTTCCTTGCTGTTAAGGCAGTGCTGAATGTAAGGGTCCGAGGGCAGAGCTTGGGTCATGTGTTCTGGCATCGGTTTCTACGCCTTATTTTTTGTTTGGGAAGGAATAAACTAGGAGACTTCTTTGAGTGAAGAGTTTAGAGATCTGTGCTGGTTATGAAGCTGTCTGCTTCACTCCTGTGTTTTTACAGTTTCCTTAGAAAAAGGAATACCCCAAAAAAATGCTGGACATGATTATATGTAACATATGTGCATTTTCTTTACACAATGCACTACAGTTAGTTCAATTTGAAGGGCTTTCTTCTAGCTCTGGCAAGTTTTGTCAAGCTACCATTTGACTTAATTTCTGTGGGTTTGTTTTTGTTTTTTTACTTTTATGTCTTGAAACCAAAGAAAGCTTGTTGCAGTTAAAAAAATGAAAAGGACAATATTGGAGAAATCTGTCTCCAGCAATCTATTATATTGTCTGATGTTCTTCTAGGAACAAATGCATCATGTGGATTTTTATGTAGGAGGATTTTTAGACTTTTAATGGTTGGGTGTTAGCCACAAGGTTCATGTGACATGACAAATGTGGAACATCTGTGTACTGATGCACATCGCTGTTCTAAAAGTCATTCCCACCACCACATGTATTGAATTAAATACAAGAATTTAGGAAAAAAATAGATGGAAGAATACATTCTGTCAAATACAACGGCAAGGATCTTTTGTGCAAACCATCAGAGCTCACTCACGCACTTCTCTATGCACTTCTTGTTCAGAGGTCTGTCTGATGTGCTCTATGCATTAACTGTTGCCCCCTTTGGACTGGGAGAGTGGTATCAAGCTTTCGTAGTCAGTAGCAAACTATTTTCTGGGTAGAAATTATAGTTTAGCATAAGGGATTTCTCAATATAGTTCCTTGCCTGAAGGATGTATGGGCTATATGTGAGGTAAGTAGCTGGCTGTTTTGGCATAATTGAATTGGAAATGAAGTGTGGGTGAGTGGCTTTGACCAGGATCTCTCATATGAAAACATGAATCTTATTCATAACTCTGCCTGAAATGACCTTACTTGGCAACCAATATCCTGGTAAATCCTGAGTGCTACTGTTTGACTCCATGCTATGAAGTAAAATGACTGTGATGTAGAAAAGAAAAGCAATTCAGACCTAAGATTTGACCTCTAGCATTCTGGACCAGTAGCTAGGAATCCTACTTGTTCTAGACTGCTTACCAAATTGCATGAAAGGTGCCATACTTCATTACGATTGGTGTACTTGCTGCTATCACCATGGTCTGACGAGAGAGGCTGCCAGGTGTTGATTGCAGGATACAGTACATCCAAAAAACAGACCTCAGGATGTAGGTCACACCTTATATTGATGTGGAATTCATTTTTAGGATGGCAAGAACCTCACTGCTGTGCAGAAGTAAGTGTGGTAGATACATGCAAGTCATTAGGAAGACAACTATTAGTATTTCAGAAGTGGTCTGAAACTTTAGATGTTTAGGTTTGAACACATCATTAAGTAGGTTGGGTTTTTTTTAAGTAATGCAATTACAGATAAGGATTTATTGAATTCTGGTACTCAGCTAGAAACCAGTCTTAAAAAAATCAGTCCTTACTTTCTAGGCTATGTTCACTATGTTCACAGACTTGGGTCTGGGAGTACAAACAAAAAACCTCCTTTAGTTGATCTGAATTTAGTTTCAAACATCTATCACTGAAATGATTCCTGAACACTTCCTTCATACGTTGAAATTACAGTGGCTGTTCTCACAGTGTGCTGAACTCTTTTTCAAATTAGTATTTGTGAAGCTTTTAATACCTTGCTTAAAAGAGATTTCAGTTTATAAGAGCTTCTGCTCTGCAGTGGACATAAAAGCTCTTGCTCCAAAATATCGACATAGGCCTGCATTTCAGAGGCAATGTGTACAGCCATTGGAAATCTTGGATGTTTTGAAAATGTCACTTCACTTGGAAACAGCTTATGAACGATGCCCTGCTTTTAAAGGAGGCATAAGAAATGGTCTGAGGTAAAGGGAACATCTCTGGGATTTGTTGTCCAGGGTCAGGTATTTAGGATAGGTGCTTAGGGACTGGGCAGAAGTGGTATACAAGCCCTAAATAATTTGGGCATCCATTTTAATTGTGCTGTTCATAAATGCTGTCTTAAAGTTTGCTATGCTAGTAGTTTTTATCGTAAAACTATAGTGAGCTTATAACAAAACACAGATTCTTTAATAATTAAAGTTGGGGGGGACACACATTTTTGTTTGGGTTTTAAGTTGATAGTTTTGAAACTAGTATAATTTTGGTTTTGGTTTTGGTTTTCTTTGTAAAAGCTCTTGATTAGAACCAACCAGCCAGAGTCCCACCCCAGTCTGCCTGGGCTCTCTAAGAGGCCACCCCCCAGCTGACTCTGGGAGCCCTTTAGCGAGTGAGGATCCGTGAGAATTTTTATATCACATTTCCAGCAGGCTTCTTGTCTTGAGTGCTGGCTACAGGAAGGATATCTGAGTCAGCAGCTCTGTCCACATGCCCCCTGAAAGTCTGGTACAGAACACGGGCTGATCTGTTCGGTACAGGACTTGTCCAAGCAGAGTGTTTCTATTTGAAATGTTTCTCAATTGAAGTTTGCAAAACTGTAGTTAGGAAACAATTCTGTACATCCAGAATGTTTAGGTGTTAAATTAAGCTGGTGTTCACGGTAGTTAAATGTAGCTTTCATGTAAATTACTTTATGTAGGCACAGCAGTATCTTCACATCCTTAGAACAATATAAGTAATATAGCTTCTTTTACCTGTGCTCCAGTTTTGTTAAAAAATTGGGGGTAATCCTTTGAGGCCCTTCTGACCTCAGTCATTTTATGGCATGAAAATGTCCTTCAGAGTGCTGGGAAAATAATTTGATAATTTTTCTAAGGCTTTAAAGAGACATCTAATGTCTTTGAGTTTTTATTACACTAGAGGTCAGTGTATGACGGGAGCTTCTGTGAGGTGGTATAGAGTTTCTTGCAGAATCCTGTTTCATCAAATTTGAAACCAGATTCTAAGAGAAAATGTAGCCTACCACTGTGGAAAAAACTTTCATATTAACATGTCTTATGACTTTCTTGGCTAAAGGGCTTTTTTGAGCTTCCTGCTTTTAATTCTCCTTGCTTAAGGAGTATTTGGCGAGTATCAGTAACAGCGCTTTAATGTGGTAAGCATGAATACGCACACACAATTGTTCCACTGTGCACCTCAAACATTAATCTTGCGTTGCAATAACACGACTTTTTGATTCAGATATATTTATATGCCATGCTATTTATAGGAGTCATCCTTAACTTGTGCACTGTACTGATTAAGGACATGGTGGGAGAATTGTACGTGTACCTACTATTCTTAGTGTGTATGTCAACTTCCTGGGCACCCAGCTGGTGACTTTCAGGTGAAGGGCTTCGCTTTTGTGTGTTGAGGGAAGTGGGACCTCCTCAGCAGGTCTTCTTCAGTTCTCCAGAAAAGTAATTTCTTTAAACATCTGAAATGTGCAAAAGCAGATTGTTTCTGAAAACATCATTGGGCAGGGGGACTAGAACAGATGGTCAAACTACAACGGTGTTATGTGAGGTCAAATGGGAGAGAAATGCGCTGAAGGAGAGTCCTGCTGACTGGAGCAGATTACATCACAAATGACAATTTAATTAAGATGGTGGGATAGGAAAAAATCACAGCAGGGTGGATTTAAGCTCTTGAATGTGTTTTCTAAGAGAACTGGCTACAAACAAAAGTGCCTATATCCTGTTAGTCTTCTGTAGGATTCTTCTGACGTGCCTGGAAAACAAGAAAAATAGGAAATGGGATGTTAACAGTTTAAGGCTAGCACGAGAATAGAGTATAAGTGCAGGCATAGAGCAGAATTTTGCTGTTCTAAGTGGTGTTCTGAATGTTCAAGAGAGACCTGGACCATTGAAAGTCTTTGTGGCCTTTCTCTTTGATGGGCTGGAAGGAGGGGGGAACACTGTAAGAGCATAACCAGCAGTCTGAAAATCTCCTTTGCACTTGGCTGCTGCCCAATATGTTATGTTACATGCCTACGGAGCATTAAGTCCTTTGCACTTGGCTGCTGCCCAATATGTTTTGTTACATGCCTACGGAGCATTAAGAATGACACCTCAGTTTGAGATAGTGTGAAGGAGGTGTTAGACTCTGGTTTAACTGAACTCTCTGTGAGGATTTCTGACTCCACAAGAAAGTTGTTGCATTTCTCCACCCCTTTCCCAGGTTTTTCCAGGCTGCGTTTTTTTTATTCTCTGTAAGAAATGAAGGTGTAATAAGGCTGTACAGAATGGTTTTGTGGTGTCAGGCTTCATTAGGTTGCTATTGAAGAGCCTGAGAAGATGATGGCTCTGCAGAACTGATGTGATATAAGTCATTAAGCAACAAAGAAAACATCCTAAAAACTTCTTTCCCTTTCTGTCCATTTGACATTGGAGGAACACAGCCCTAATTTGTTTCAGTGAAACTCTTTAAAGTCTGTTCTGCATATAAGAGCTGCAGAAACCACGAGCCTTATCTGAAAGAAGAGAAACAGTTGTAGCTGTCCTGTAGCCAGCCTAGTGAATAACTTGATGGGCCGCTGCGGATTCTTGCAGAACAGCTATATTTCTGTCTGCTGTGCATGTAGTGACAGTCTTTCCTGGTTCAGCTGTCAGGTGTTAAATTAGTCCAAATATTGATGTTATTTGCATCCAGAAGAATATTTGTCTAGAAAAATTGTAAGGTTGATTATTCTCCTGTATCAAAAATAATGGATCTTTGTGGCTAAGCAAAAGTTATTACCTACTAGCCTCTCTTTCTAATTCATAAGATCAAGTATCCAAATGGTATTTTAAGGTTTGTCTTTCTTTCGTGATGTCCTGACTGATTCCAGGATCTATCTATTGTGTAATAAAGCAGAGTCCATCAAAAAGACAAAAATTAATATTTGGAGTGTCTTTTCCTGCTTTTGTTCAAAACTCTCAAAATGTGTGAGTTATCAGATAAACAGTTCAAGTGGTTTGTCAGAGACTTCTTGGATGAGCTGGAGAGAGAGTGTAAAGAATTGCAGCCAAGGTCAGCCTTTAAAAGGTTGGAATTCAGTTGTCAGCTCTTGCATTTTGATTTCAATCTCAAATGTTTCCTGGTAGGTGCTCTGTGTTTCTTAGGCCTTGTATTTATCTCATTGCGTGTTCTTGCCAAAGCTTCTTGAAAGCCTTCTGACACTGACTCTAGAATATAGCGACATAGGCAAATATGAAGAAACCCAGAACAACTCTGTCAAGATAGTTCCACTCACACCAGATATTCAAGGTTCCTTTACAAGTATAGACTTAGACAGGCTTCAAAGCTAAGGGCCTTCAAAACTGCAGCACCACAGTCATCTCCCTCTTGTTCCAATACACAGATGTAGCATTTGCCAAAAAAGAAGAAATAATGAAATACACTAGTGGGATAGTGGCAGTGCACACCAGGTTTAATGTGCGCTGTGCATTATAAATGTCACCTCTTCCAACATCATAGTGACTTCCAGGAAACCCATAAAGTAGTTGACCAAAGCTATGGCTGGTTTTCAAATCCTTCCTTTTCTGTCTTTTTAAAAGGTTAATATATAAAGAGGAAGAAGGCAGGAACAGCAGAAGTAATCAGACAGCCCTACACTTAAGTAGCAAGAAGGAATTCAGAAACTGAGCATTGTGTGATGGTAATAGTGAGCATAATAGTCTTTTGGTAGATGCTGCTGTTTTGTTGTTGTCTTCAGTGCTCCTTGACCTTATTGAAGACTACTGAATCCAACTGCTTTCTGTGAAGTGGTTAGGTGAAAGCTCAGCATTTCTAGAGAAATTGGTAGTTCAAGAATGTATCTAATATTAAAGACTCAGACAGTAGTAACTGAAGGGTCAAGTTCCTCATGGTCCCTATCAAACTTCTAAGACCTCACTTTCCCTGTGAATATAACTACAGTCCATCAATAGCTGGGCTTTGAAAAGTGCTGTTGCTTGAGGTGATGATCTTGTGTATATGAATGGGCAAGGTAGCAATATACTTTAAACTGTTTCATTCCTCGAAGTCAATCAGGTCATCCCTTTTGTGCAATTGCCTGGTAGTTCTGAAGTTGCTTTCATATCTTGTGATGTGTGTATGCGCTTCTTAGCTGTACTTTTTTTTTCTGTTTATTTCTTACAGGAGGAGGACTACCTTCCCTTTTGTGCAATTGCCTGGTAGTTCTGAAGTTGCTTTCATATCTTGTGATGTGTGTATGCGCTTCTTAGCTGTACTTTTTTTTTCTGTTTATTTCTTACAGGATTCTTTGGATTGTGAGCCACTTGGACATGGTGATGCAGATCTACCTAGAGGGTCAGGCCTGGATGGTTGAGATTTAAGGTGAGCCTGTGCTGAAAAATGAATCTAGGTGTGAACCATGAACTATGGGTTGTTGGTTTTTAATTTTTTTTCCTGGAGTTGTTTGTACCAAACATTTAAAGAAGAATTTCTATGTGCCTCCTAGTACGTGTGTAGCATTCATAAAACACAGTGGTGTAATAACTAAGATCCCAGAGTCACTTTTAGCTTCAGAAAAGCTGGGTGGTATTTAAATACCTAGGAAATGCTAATGCTGCTTTAAGAAGAAATTTTATTCAATATGAAAGTGACAATAAGAGTTCCCAAAACTTCATCTCAGTATGCACTAAGAGGCAGCAGGCAGCTGAGATGGATCTCCTATTCCAGCCTTTCTATCATTCCCTCTTCCAATTGTCGTGTAACAAAAGAGCTTCAGCCATTCTAGGCTACGGACAATTCCTTCAAATATAATATTTTAATTAATTAAAGATCTGTATTCTACGTTTCGTGTTGCCTACTCTTTTGTTTTGCAGACTTTTGGTGATGTATTTGCAGTTTAAATTTGATTCAGTTTTTTTCAGTTCTTAGCTATGGGACAGCGTTTCCCTAAACAAACCAAGAACAAAAGGGACTTTTTTTTTAAGTTTGTTTAACAGGTTCTGTCAGTCCCATGAAGGCAGAGCTGCCATAACTTGGGTATTGCATGGAATGAATCTTGCCCTTGGAGAATTGTGTGGTTTTTGCGAGTGGAGAGATGTGATTTCTTGGACATGATCAGGAAGATCTTACTGGTTTGTATCAGCAAAATAGTATATAGATGGTATATCTCTTAACTTCCCTAAAATAGTACTGATGTCTAATTCTGCCCATACTGCCTGGAAAGAGTTGTCATCCTGCTATTTCTCTTGCTGCATGTAGCCAATGTTTTTTCTCAGAGGTGTGGTAGGCTCTGCTTCAGTTGTTGCTTCAAAATTGTGAGAACTGTTTTCCTTGCAAATTGCCATAGCTTCTGAAGGTTGAGGGAAATTTTCATCTTTAGGAATATTTCGTTTCCTTCAAACTGTAATGACTCAAGAGTGTTGGTGTGAAGCCATGCAAAGCAAGAGAAGGTCAAGAAATTTGAGAAGTGATGACTCAACTGTATTGCTTTTGGTAATTTCTTTGAATTGTGGATTCTAGCTTCATTAGTGGCTCTATAAACCCTGGTGTTGGAGACTTGCAACTGATATGTTTTCTAAAAACAGAGGGAGGAGAGGGAGTGCTTGGTTTATTTCAACAACCACAAGCGACACTTCCAAAATACACTTGTGGTTGTATCTCAGAGTTATGAATCTTGGGTTATCTAGCAGTGACTACCATGGTGAGACAGTAGCCTAATATATCCGTGCTTTATTTAGAAAAGGTAGTTCTTATCAGAGACAAGGAACACCAGTGTTTCATTCACTGTGCTTGCTGAATCCCTGAGTGCAGATATCAAGTCTGTCAGCAGTTCAGACTGCACGATACAGAAACTCAGCTTTCAGGATCTGGCTGCAAGTTCTTAAGGATTTTGCAGTACAGAAAGAAAAAAGCTCCTCTCCCCCTCCCCCTTCTATCCTTTCAAGTGTACTTTTTAGGCTGTCCTAGGGTTTGATGAAAGTTAACAAAGGGGTGTAATATTTCTTGATCAGATAGATTTTTCACTTACATTGTGGTGATTTTTTGATCACTCTGTTATCTCACTGGGAGTGGTAGTTCACAAGTATTACAAGATTGTAACATCTTTATAAATTCTTCAGGCAGAGCCTAATTATACCACTCATTACATTTAGAGGATGCTACAGGTTAAGAAAAAAAATTACTTTTTCCTTACTGCAGAGTTTCACCTGTAGAGTCTGGGTGTGTGTCTTCAGTAAGACAGCAATCTTTTACTGTTCTGCCTGTTTAAAAATAAAATGGAAGCGCAAATCTTCCCTGACAAACTAGCAAATCCTCAGTTTTGGGGGAATATACACTTTGCATTGTAGGTAAGATGGGTTAGAGGCCATAGGCTTTGACACAAAACGTGTGTCTTTATTGCCATAGACAGACAGCGCAGCCAACCTGGGGATTACTGAAGTCCATGGGACTGTCCTCCCTGACTTGCCACCTTCTCATCAATTCACAGCCTAGGGAATTGTTTGGCCCTGTGGCAATAACACCAACCGTAATATGCATCTGATAGTGAAAGAATGAACGGATTGTTCTCCCAGAAAGACAAAAAGTGTTTGTGTTGGGTTTTGGGCTTTTATTTATTTATTTATTTTTAAGAGAAATAAAAAATCCTCTGTGGATCATTTTAGGCTCTCACAGAAACTTGAATATGCTAAATGAGTGGTGTTTCCTCGCTGAGCCAATAGGGATGGGCAGGCACAGGCAACACTTTTATCCCACGGGAGGGAGGAGGGGTGAATGAGCTAGAAGATATAAGCTGAAACAAAGCCATGCTGTCCTTCTGAGTCATTCGCATACACTGGATGGGTAAGGCTTCCTGCTTCCTGGGACACAGAAGTGGGGTCATGATTCTAACAATGGATTCTGGTAAGCCACTTTTTATTAAATTTGTCTGTCCTTTTTTTTTTTTTTTTTCCTCTGGGAAGTCTCTCCTTTCCCCCCCACCGCCCCACATATCTGTAAACTGGGAAGCTGAATTGTTAAATGAATATATGCTTACTCCAGACTTCCCAAGCTGTGTGCACTTTACTGTGTGTTACACTGGTGTTATTTCTTGTCTGTTACTCATTGAAATACTTATCCTCTCTTGCAATGCAAGACCTTAGTATCAGAAGTATGTCTGTTAATTTGTACTTCTGTCTTTACTGGGACAAAACTTGTGGTCTGAGGAGTGCTTGATGCCTCGCTTTCTTTGATAATAGAGTTGATAGTCTCTAGAAGACACATACTAGATCTTACACTTGCTGTAAAGAGCTAGTGGTGAACTAATGCGTTGGCTGTGGCTTCCTCTACTCTGTTTACAGAAATTTTGTGTTGGGGAGGGAGAGGGAGAAATTGCTTCATTTCTGTGGTAGTCAGTTCTGCTTTGTGTGTTTATAACAAAGGAAGTCTATGTGAAAAGAGTACACAGAGGGGTTTTTTTTTTTTTTTCAAATTAGATGTGAAAGTGAATTCTTTAACTTACTTCCCTGTGTGATAGGGAGAGTGAATGGAAACAGTAAGATGTAGAGTTGTTTCTATAAAAGAAACAAGCATTCCGAGCCCTGCTTCTTGAGAGGGGGTGTGTTTCCATGTCATAACTTACATCTTTCAAATTCCACAGTAATAAAAAGACCTCGGATTTTAAATGGTTATGGATAGGGCATAAAGCACCAGTGGCTGTGCTCTGGCAGCACGCTCACGGCTGCTCTTTCTCGTACCAGTTGCAAGCATGCCTGCTGCATTTTTAGGAGTTCTGTTGAACTTTTGTCAGCAGTTGGTTCAGCTATGTTTTTTTCACCACAGTGCAGAAGCATAATGTCACAAGTTTTGCAAGCCTTGTTGAAAGTGATAAACTTATTCGGGCAGATCTTGCTGTTCTGTTTTATCTGCTTGTCACATGCTGAGTTTATTCCGTGCTAATAAAAAGCTCACTGTCTCTTGTGAATCTGAATTGACTCAGTTAGGTGTTTGCTAGGGGCTAAAGGGAAAACTATCTGTGCCTTCTTCCAGCTCTTTGACTTCTCTGAGACTTCCAGAAGGTGACCCAGCTGGGTTTTTCATGCACGATTTGGAGGATATAGCAAACCACTTCATTTAACCCACCCACACTTAATTGAAGTTGCTTTGTCATTATCTGTGTAGGCAAGATGGAAACCGGTGACTCTTTTTGTATGTTACATGCTTTACAAATCAGTTAAAACCCAGGCCCTTTAATGGACATGATAAAATTTAATGCAAGCTCAGACAGGAGTAGAATGGGACATGGCTGACAGTTTTCCATTAGATGGAGTATAAAGATCTTTCGTATTTTGACCCTCTCATTAACATTTTTTCTAGAGGAGCTAAATTTCAGGCCCTTCTTAAAGCAGTTTGAAGATTGAGAATTAGCAATGTTTTTTTTTTCCCTGCTTGTATATGAAGGACTGATGCCTAGATGTTAGATGTCATGCCCAGTATTATAGGAGGATGACCTGGCAATGTTCAGGATCCTATGTGCTTGTCGGAGATACAGATCCAGGCTTTGCCTACAAGACAGTTCTTCCCCTTTTTAACCAGAGTTCCTGTGCTGCACTAGAGTAATTTATCTCTTTGTTTTGGAAAGACTGTGGAGATGTTAATAATACATGGTTTAAAAAAAAATAAATTCAATAACTTATGCTTATGTACTTGTGTTGTGTGGTTTCTTTGCAGTGTGAGGTGAACCAGAAAGATAATGCTGCTCACCTGTTTCACTGTAACCAAATGTGCGTCTCTTTCCAGAATATTGTCACTGCACTAGTTTCTCTGGAATTGCTGTGCTCTAGTAGTCCCAGTGGTAATTTTCAGAGTTAGGTTCACAGAATCATAGAATGGTTTGGGTTGGAAGGGACCGTAAAGATCGAGTTCCAACCCCCAACCCATGGGCAGGGACACCTCCCACCAGACCAGGTTGCTCCAAGCCCCATCCAGCTTGGCCTTGAACACCTCCAGGGATGGGGCATCCACAACTTCTCTGGGGAACCTGTTCCAGTGTCTCGCCATCCTCACAGTAAAGAATGTCTTCCTGATATCTAATCTAAATCTCCCCTCTTTCAGTTTAAAATCGTTACCCCTTATCCTATTGCTACCTTCCCTGATAAAGAGTCCCTCCTCATCTCTACTGTAGGCCCCCTTTAAGTACTGGAAGGCTGCTATAAGGTCTGCCTGAAGTCTTCTGTTCTCCAGGCTGAACAACCCCAGCTCTCTCAGCCTGTCTTCAAAGGAGAGGTGCTCCAGCCCTCTGACCATCTTTGTGGCCCTCCTCCGTACTTTCTCCAACAGGTCCGTGATCTTCTTATGTTGGGGCCCAAGAGCTGGACACAGTACCACAGGTGGGGTCTCACCAGAGAGAGAGGGGCAGAATCACCTCCCTTGACCTGCTGGCCATGCTGCTTTTGATTAGGATGCAGTTGGCTTTCTGGGCTGCCAGCGCACGTTGCCAGCTCATGTTGAGCTTCTCATCAACCAACAGCCCCAAGTCTTTCTTCTCAGGGCTGCCCTAAACCATTCTCTGTCCAGTCTGGATTTGTGCCTGGGATTGCCACATCCCAGGTGCAGGACCCTGCACTTGGCCTTGTTGAACTTCATGAGGTTCTCATGGGCCCACCTCTCAAGCCTGTCAGAGTCCCTCTGGATGGTATCCCTCCCCTCCAACATGTCAACTGCTCCACCCCATGTATCATCAGCAAACTTGCTGAGGGTGCACTCAATCCTACTTTCCATATTGCCAACAAAAATGTTAAACAGCACTGATACCAATACCGATCCCTGAGGAATGCCACTCGTTACTGGTCTCCACTTGGACATTAAGCTGTTGACTGCAGGTCTTTGAGTGCCACCAACCAGCCAATTCCTTATTCAGTCAGTGGTCCATCTGTCAAATCCATGTCTCTCCACTTTAGAGACAAGGATGTCATGCAGGTTTACCGGTTAAATGTTTTACACAAGTCCAGATAGATGATGCCAGTTGCTCTTCCCTTATCCACCAATGCTCTAACCCTGTCATAGAAGGCCACCAAATTTGTCAGATGTGATTTGCCTTTAGTGAAGCCATGTTGCCTGTCAATGATCACCTCCTTATTTTTGATGGTCTCCTTAGTATAGTTTCCAGGAGGATCTGCTCGATGATTTTGGTGGGCACAGAGGTGAGATTGACTGGCCTGTTAGTTCCCTGGGTCTTTCTTTTTTCCATTTTTATAAATGGGGATTATGTTTCCCCTTTTCCAGATGGTGGGAATTTCACTGGACTGCCATCACTTCTCAAATATGATGGATAGTGGCTTGGCAACTTCATCTGCCATTTCCCTCAGGACCCACAGATGTATCTCATCAGGTGACATGGATTTGTGCACCTTCACATTCTTTAGATGGTCTCAAACCTGGTCTTTTCCTACAGTGTGAGGTTCTTCATTCTTCCAGTCCCTGCCTTTGCCTTCTGCTACTTGGGTGGTGTGGCTAGAGCCCTTGCCGGTGAAGAGCGAGGTAAAAAAGTCATTGAGTACTTCAGCCTTCTCCATATCCTGGGTAACCAGGTTTTCTGCTTCCTTCCAAAGAGCATCCACATCTTCCTTAGTCTTCTTTTTATCACTAACGTACCTGTAGAAGTTTTTCTTGTTGTCCTTGATGTCCCTGGCCAGATTTAACTCTATCTGGGTTTTAGCTTTCCTAATCTGATCCCTGTCTGCTCAGACAATTTCTCTGTATTTCTTCCAGCTGAAGTCTTCTGTTCTCCAGGCTGAACAACCCCAGCTCTCTCAGCCTGTCTTCAAAGGAGAGGTGCTCCAGCCCTCTGACCATCTTTGTGGCCCTCCTCCGTACTTTCTCCAACAGGTCCGTGATCTTCTTATGTTGGGGCCCAAGAGCTGGACACAGTACCACAGGTGGGGTCTCACCAGAGAGAGAGGGGCAGAATCACCTCCCTTGACCTGCTGGCCATGCTGCTTTTGATTAGGATGCAGTTGGCTTTCTGGGCTGCCAGCGCACGTTGCCAGCTCATGTTGAGCTTCTCATCAACCAACAGCCCCAAGTCTTTCTTCTCAGGGCTGCCCTAAACCATTCTCTGTCCAGTCTGGATTTGTGCCTGGGATTGCCACATCCCAGGTGCAGGACCCTGCACTTGGCCTTGTTGAACTTCATGAGGTTCTCATGGGCCCACCTCTCAAGCCTGTCAGAGTCCCTCTGGATGGTATCCCTCCCCTCCAACATGTCAACTGCTCCACCCCATGTATCATCAGCAAACTTGCTGAGGGTGCACTCAATCCTACTTTCCATATTGCCAACAAAAATGTTAAACAGCACTGATACCAATACCGATCCCTGAGGAATGCCACTCGTTACTGGTCTCCACTTGGACATTAAGCTGTTGACTGCAGGTCTTTGAGTGCCACCAACCAGCCAATTCCTTATTCAGTCAGTGGTCCATCTGTCAAATCCATGTCTCTCCACTTTAGAGACAAGGATGTCATGCAGGTTTACCGGTTAAATGTTTTACACAAGTCCAGATAGATGATGCCAGTTGCTCTTCCCTTATCCACCAATGCTCTAACCCTGTCATAGAAGGCCACCAAATTTGTCAGATGTGATTTGCCTTTAGTGAAGCCATGTTGCCTGTCAATGATCACCTCCTTATTTTTGATGGTCTCCTTAGTATAGTTTCCAGGAGGATCTGCTCGATGATTTTGGTGGGCACAGAGGTGAGATTGACTGGCCTGTTAGTTCCCTGGGTCTTTCTTTTTTCCATTTTTATAAATGGGGATTATGTTTCCCCTTTTCCAGATGGTGGGAATTTCACTGGACTGCCATCACTTCTCAAATATGATGGATAGTGGCTTGGCAACTTCATCTGCCATTTCCCTCAGGACCCACAGATGTATCTCATCAGGTGACATGGATTTGTGCACCTTCACATTCTTTAGATGGTCTCAAACCTGGTCTTTTCCTACAGTGTGAGGTTCTTCATTCTTCCAGTCCCTGCCTTTGCCTTCTGCTACTTGGGTGGTGTGGCTAGAGCCCTTGCCGGTGAAGAGCGAGGTAAAAAAGTCATTGAGTACTTCAGCCTTCTCCATATCCTGGGTAACCAGGTTTTCTGCTTCCTTCCAAAGAGCATCCACATCTTCCTTAGTCTTCTTTTTATCACTAACGTACCTGTAGAAGTTTTTCTTGTTGTCCTTGATGTCCCTGGCCAGATTTAACTCTATCTGGGTTTTAGCTTTCCTAATCTGATCCCTGTCTGCTCAGACAATTTCTCTGTATTTCTTCCAGGCTACCTGTCATTGCTTCCACCCTCTGTAAGCTTCCTTTTTCTGTTTGAGTCTGTCTGGAAGCTCCTTGCTCATCCATTTAGACCTCCTGCCATTTTTGCCCAACTTCTTTGTTGGGATGCTTGGAGGAGGTGATCTTTGAATCTTAGCCAGCTTTCTTGGACCCCTCTTCCCTCAGGGCTTTATCCCATGGCGCAATATTGACTTGTACAGTTAGTAAACATAAGTTTTTGGAAGCTCCCAGTTCCTTAAGAATTCTTAAATCATAGTTCTCAGCTTCTTTGTGGGAAAATGGTTCTAAATACCTGAAAGGAAACATCACAGTACAAGGATTTATAACAGTGAGTTCTAATACTTCTCAAGTCTATTTAAGTTACAGAAAAAATATGCAAGCAATTCAGTGCCTTTTGCCTTAATCTGGCACACAGATAGTTTATCTGTCTTGGTTGTGCCCACCTCAAGCTGAGCTTGCTGTTCTTGCAACTATTTGCTTATTTCAAATTGTCCGTTTACATTACAAGTCAGGGCTGATAATTTTTATTTATTTTTATCCGGCATCAAATTCTTAGGCTGTTTTTTAAAAGAACAAAACTTCTGTTCCTTAAGATAATTCAGGAATACCTATCCACTTGTTTCATTTTTTATTAAAGGTATTGTGTTCTGCTGCATTTGTCTTTGCAGCTTTTGATTTCGCAGGAGCAAGACGAAAAAAGTTTTAGACAGGAGGAGTAAAAGGGAAAGCTGGAAGATAGAGTTGACAGTATAATTGGATTTGAAGCAGCTACAGGCTGGGACTGTTGCAACAGCTGATTTGATCCTTCTGAGTTTCAAGAGCTATTTATGGTAGATTAGCTGTCTCAAAGCTCTACTGTTCCAACCATAAAAGGTTGGTCCTCTGTGAAGTTGCCACACTGCATTTGGCTTAGTCCTTCGAGGTTGGAGAGCCTATAGCTTTTCATGTGGATAAATCCAGTGATGGATGGAAATACTAAAGGCAGATCAAGGAATAACATTTTTGAGGACTTCAGATGGGAGCGGACTCTTAAAAGGAGACTTTCACTAATAAATTTTTTGCACTAATGTTTGGAATCAGCACTTGGATATAGCTCCTGCATATTTACTGCATTTGGTGAACGCATGCTTTTAGGAAAGCGCTGTTCTAAATTTATCTGACTTATCTGAATCATCTTGACTGCACATGTACTTGCCAGCCTTGCATGTTGATATTTGGTAACTTTTGTGAAGTCAGTTTTCTGTTTTCTTAGCCGGTGAGTGTTAGGTCGTTTGGAAAGGAATCTTAGCTGAAGTGAGAAACTTCTCTAAAACAAGAATTATGAAACTCCTGTCTAAAGAGAGCTTCAGGCATTATCTGTGACTATTTTGAGAAGACTTTGACCCCCCTGCTGCATCTGTACGTTCTTTCTTTCCTTCCTTGTGTAAAGGCAGACAAGTGGATTTTTTTACAGGATTCTGAAGTAAGTAGCACCTCATTTGGAGAGCTTGCACGCAGTCGCTCAAGACAGTTGTTTGAGAATATTTGCAGCTTTGTCAGGTTGAAATGTGAGTGGGTTTATTGCAGCCTGTGCATGCCAGTCATTCAGCCTTCCTTAAGGCATTTTGTGTTTTTATTCTCGTGGTTTTGCTTAGAGGATGAGTTCATTCTGCTATGAATGGAAAGTCCTGTCGCTGGTTGGTTTGTGTATGAGGTGTCTCTTTTCTTTTTCAGTTTTAATGCATTAACCTTAGCCACAGTGCTACAAGCAGCTGTAAGAACACTTCTATAAAACCAAAAATTTTCAGTAATACTTTTCTCTTGTGTTTAAGAAGTTCTATATATGCATGTGAATACTGTTGCATTAAATAACGGCTGTATTTTGAGACTCTGGGTGTTCTAAAGAAAGCTTCCTCCAACTTTCCATTGTCTATTTTTAAATGTTACCATGACACAAAGGGTGAAAGTTACCGGCACTGTTTTACCTTCCTGTCCTGCAGCAGTATCAGCTGTTAAACAGGGGGAGCATAAGCGTTAGGAGGTTAGGAGGAGGACGTTCTTTGCTTTAAGGATGTTCCAGGTGTTGTATTTTGATCTCCAGAAACGCAAGAATAGTGTCCTTGCCAAGGAAATAAATTTTCTGGTTTTCAGTTTAAATTTCAGGAACTAGCAATTTAAGGCCATCTTCTATTTTCTCTGGATTACAAATCTGTGTTTCTCTGTCAAATGGATCTAGAGTTTTGATTCTGAATTATATAAACCTGTGTTTTAGCCTTGAAAATACCAGAATACAGAACATGTCTGGAGAGTTACTGTTTAAAAACCACTTTATCACTTCAGGAATATTTTATTTTAATTAAAAAACACATATATTTAATCTTTCTCACGCAGATCGTATTAGATATACATTAAAATACTCACCTCTATCTGCATATTTTATAGGAGATTGAATCCTACTGCCGTCAAAGGCAGCGAGGGTTCAGAAGAAACTGTCCAACCAATATCCTTCTTCAGATAGCTCTTAATTTTTGTCTTGAATTAACAGATGTGTATTTCAGTTTGATACCTGACTTTAAAATGTTTTTATATTGCTTCTAGTAAAATTAGTAATTTTAACTGGCATCTTTTTTTATATGATCTGTTCTTCCTTCGTTGTTACTTGCATTTTAAAAAAGCAAGTTGATGTAAATTGCTTCACTGTTTCAGCGTGCCTGTGTTGTGCTCCTGTAAACCTGTTAGAAGATGTCAATGCCTTAAAAAAGACCACAAAGTTATGTGGATAAGGTATGGAAGTTGGGTACCCCAGAGTCTGCACAAGAGCAGGAAGACACAGAGCTCTTAACTTGAGTTTCAGGCTCAAATGCACTAAGGGTGTAATGCAGGAAACATTTTGATTGATGAGAAATAACAATATCAGCTCCTCTTTGTGCAGGAGATACTTGAACTTGTTGGAACAGGTAAACTTTCTTCCCTGCTATCTCTGGAGTATTCTACCTCTTCCAATGATATTTTGTCTTGATTGCATTGCTAAATTATATTCTTGGCAAAAAATTCCAGTGGGAAGGAGGATTTCAGATTTCTAGGAACTCTATTCAGAAGGACTGTAGCTTTGTATTTGCCATTTCTTTGCTAAATTCCTTATATTTGATAGTTTATATGAGACCAAGGTAGTAGGGACAGGCTGTTTTTACTTCTTGTACAGAGAAGACAATATTTGTACACAGAGCTCCCCAAAACTATCAAGTTGAGGAAAAATGAAATGGCAATATGTATTTTCTTCTTCACAGTGAGTCAAGGTAGACTCAGAGATGATGGAGTTGAGCGATTTGTGACCAAGACATTTCCAGACAGGTCAGAGGAGTCTTTTGCCAGTTTTCTGTGTGGAAAGGGTATGTGCATTATCCTGCACTCATTATAACACATGATGAGCTGAGGTTTCTCTCTTGTTTAGATTTGTGTTGATGAAGTGGTATGAAACCTTTTCATATTCTCAGCACATTTGTTTATGCAAAACATTATTAAAATTGTGTAGAGTTTGTGGGTTTGGTTTTTTTAAATCAACACTGGCATTTTCTTTGCTTAGAACTTGTTCACAAGATGGGCTCTTAGCTATAAAGCCTTTTGTATAATGAACATAGGTGAAAATTGCACAAGCTTATTTAGTTTAAATTACCATTGTCAGAGTTCACATTTGTTCCCTAGTGTGTTGGCTGTTGTGCATGGCAATCGCACTACAATTTTCAAGAGGAGAAAGCTCTGGAGTAGTTTGCAGTAACAAGTTGGCTGGGATTATTCACTTTGCAGAGGCATCATGGTTTATTTGCTGAATGCATAGGCTTCTGTTTCTCCACAGAGAAGCATCCATTTGGCATAATGGAGGGGAATAGCGTGCTCTGCTCTCATAGGAAGCAGGGGGCAAAATCCTCTCCACTAATTAATTAATTCACTGGTTTTGCAACTTTCCCAACTAGGCAGTTTAGAGTTAACAAGTACATTGGAAGGTCGTGATTTTTAATGAGCAAAACATGTCCTAGTTGGAATCTGCCTTAAGCAGATAAGAATGCGTTGGGTAACTGGAGATAAAAATGCTTCTGATGTCACTTACTCACGTGGTGGTGTGTTGAAGGGAGTCTTTCAGTAGACAGGGTAGAGCAATTATGCATTAAGCCTTTGCTGATTTATTTGCATTTAGTTGATGGAATGGTCTCTCTTTACTCTAATGATGCCAGTTTTCAGAGTTAAAAAAAAAACATAGTTTAAAAAAATAAATCTGTAAAGTACGACTTCGAAGACACAGTTTAAAATTATTCAGATTTCTGGGGCTGTCTCTCTTCAAGTACACAAAAGATCATTATGGTGAACTTGGACATGAAGCATCATATGTTGTAGTAACTAAGGCCAGCTATGCTTCTAAAGCAACTTAAGGCTCCATCAGACCATTACACAGGAAATGTGTGATTTTCTGACAGAGCTGAGTCGTTTGACACCAAAAGCTGCTGTGCTGTTACTAGTGGTCTGTTACAAAGGAACTGGATTCAGGTGTTAGCTGAGAAATTGCGTGCCAAAGTACTGTGAGAAGTTAATAATACTTCCATGGAGTTAATGACTGCCAAATGTGCTTCTTGTGTCTTGTACCTGTAAAACTCTTGGCAGTCAGCAAAGATCTGCAGGATTTCATTCTCATTCCATCATATTGGCCTTAGATTTAGACAAAATTACTGTCTGTTCTCTAAAATAAACCAAAGCTAGCACTGTCTCATATTAGCTCACTGCAGAAGGAGGGGGGAGTGTGGATTAATATTTCAAAACAGTTGCACCAAATGTTCTAGGGAATATGCAGGTTGTATGTGCTTCACCTGTGACTTTGTCAATCTTGCCCTTTCTGACAAGAAGCCCAGTTAGGCCTCAGAGACAGCTACAATAACTCTTTAACTCTTACCAAAAAATTGCCCCAACTGTTTGTATTAGAGTGAAAAATAGTATTTCAATGTCATTTTACGTTAAGTGCCAACTGGCCCCAAAAACAAGGTGAGATCCTACTGGAAGCAACATGTCAGGTAGTTGTTGGCACTCCAGTGGTGACAAGGGGTTGGTAATCCTAACCCTGTAGCCACGAGTTAGCGCTGGGAGTTGAAAGACCTGGGTTCACTTGGCTTTGATGTCAGTCATCATAACACCCGCCTGCCTTCAGTTTCCAGTAAAATAAACTTGCCCGATTTGTTAACACAGGCAACTGGAGCTGAACAACTGAGGCAGTTGTTGCTCCAGCAGCATTGGATTTCACTTTCTTCCTCTTTATTGTGAAGACAAGTGGCTATTTTGCAGCGAGTGAAGCTAACCTTGACTGATATATTTCTCATTGTAGTCAAACCATCCAGAGCACTTAGCTCATCTGAAAGAAACACTCAAGGATTCAATGTTGGTAAATCTAAGCAACATGATAAACTCTTTAAGCTGAGGGAAATGAAGCTCACTGCATGCCTTAAAAACCCTAACCAGAGTTGGTTTATACTAAAACTACTTCAAACAAAAAACATAGACAAACTCCCTGACTTGCACTTAGTGAAACCTGTGTGACCCGTACAAGCTGATTTTGAAAACATAGCTCAACCCCCATCCTTTCATTCTGATCAGATAGTAAGGGTTGTCTTTACAAGCAAGGAATCTTTATGTTCAGACCTAGAGGTTGTGTTTCAGAATGGGAAACAATTTTATAACTGTAAAATGAACTCAAACCTTTAAAGGCCTACATTACAGTTACAGGTTTAAATACCAAACTCTCATGTTGAAGTTTCTTATGTTTTCTTACTTCCATTTCTTATTAAATTATCAGTGGGGAAACGGGAGAAAACCTCCCACCTTATACCTTATAAAATAGCATGGAATACATTTTGGTTATAGAGCTCTTACAGACTAAAATATTCTGATTATCAGTAGACAGATATCTAAAGGTATGCTACAAATGTAATTGCGGCAGACACAATTTCAATATTGTCAAGATGCATTTGTCAGTTTATACATGCAAATATTGGAGTTATGGATGTTTAAACAACTGCGTTGTTAGTATTTTGGGTGGGGTCAGTCCTGCCACTCAGCCATTTAAAACTGAGCTGAGCAGTTAACACAAAAATGTTCCTGTACCTCTGCAAAAAAACAAGAACACTCACTTTCAGTCAACCTTAACCAACCGTACTGAGAATGAACAAAAACCATTAGAAGTTTTGTTTGTGGTCAGTTCTGCTTATATAGCAATAATCTAGAATTGTGCTTCAACTGGTTACAGTTGTTTTGTACCCAACACTAGTGAACCAGAACACTTCTGGAAGACATGTATTGTCTTTGCATTTGTTGTGCAGACAACTTCAACATTTTTTTCCTTTTTGAAATTTCTAGAAAGCACAAGAGCCTTTTGGCTTGTTCAGAGCAATAAAGACTATCTGAACTAACCATTGGCATGTAGGAATCAACCTAGCTACTGATTGCCATGTGTATTTGAAGAGTGACCTGTCCAGCCAGAGAACTCAGAGAGGTGGAGATGAGATATTTAAGCTGTAACTTGATTAGGTTAGGTTCTTTGAAAGAGTAGCACAGATTTGGTTGTCTTGAAGTACCTCAGAGCTCAAAAGAAGAGATTTGATGATCATGTGCTCACATGTAGCATATTGTGCCAGGTAAGAGAAATAAGCATTCAGGTCAGAGGAACTCTGGTAACTTAAAGAATTGTGAAGTTAAAAAAGCTCCCATACATGGAGATGGTCAGCATTTCTCTTCTGACCAGAGGCTGGAAGCTTTGCTGATCAGTCATTAGATGAAGTCACAATCCTTTATGTGTAAGGGTTCTGTTTAGGTGGGCACAGGAAAAATGATCCATCCTGGCACCCACTCAGAGCCATAAAGGCTTAGTTTTTCCAGTGTTAATCATGTTTCTGGCTATTTGGATTATGTACATTTGCTGGTTCTAAGGATTTGTAATGGTTGAGTCAAAGGAGAAAACAGCATCAACATGTTTCAGTCCAACATTTTGTTCTCTGAGCTAATAATGTATGTCACATGTATTAACTAGGAGGATTTATAGCAATTAGTAATTGCAGAAAAGCCTAACATCATTGATAAGACTACGTTCTTCACAGCTGCCCTGCTTTAAAAGGGGGAGGTCAAGAGCAGCCTTGCCGTTCGCTTGTTTGTAGGCTGGTGTTTAGGGCTGTCTTAAAGTGGGCTGGGGCTTCAGGCTGGTGAGTTTCAAATTGAAGTCTCCTCCTTTCTTTTTGAAATACCTATTTTGGACACCATTTGGTGAGGCCAGTCACATTCTTTCCTACTACTGTCAGGAATTATGGTTGTTCACCTATCTTAGACGCTCAAGCACACCTACTGGATGCTGTCCCTGCAAATATTTAAGGCTAGGGATACCAAGTTCTTCTTACCGCTTTAGGCAGCTGATGGTTTGGATTGACAGATGGGAACAGTGGAAGTGGTAACCTTGCTTTTGAATTCCAGTTCAGTAATGCCTCTCACTCACCCTCTCATTCCCAGTTTGCTCCTGAACCACTCTCTCCATGTGTGTCAGCTGGCTGTACGGGTGCACAGATCAGGGAACTGCTCTATCTGAAAACTTTTTTCCCCTTCCTCTCTAGCTCCTTGGGCTCCCCAGTCCCACTTACCGTGGCTGTGCCAGAGCAAATGCTGATTTAGGAGGAGTGAGAGGAGTCAGGGTTAGAAAAGAGCTACTCAATGTGGGAGTGAGAGTGAGGGACAGGTGAGTAGGGAACACTGTCTTGGCTCTGGCTAGATGGCAGGAGAAGGCACAAAAACCATAGGCCCTATGTGCTGTGAGGTACCTCAGTGCTTTGCATTGCTTTTACCCCATCAGGTGGAATGTCAGCTTTTAAATGTTTGGGACTTGAGGTCTGTCATACTGTGTTCATGATAGCCTCAGTTTGCTTGATCTAGAGGCTTAAACAAACCATAGTAAGGCAGGTAGGACAATGTGTTGTGCGAGTGTTGTGCTAATATTCTTATGCCAAAGAGAACTTCTCTCTTACTTTGAGGCACCTTATTTGTTCTTGGACCAAGCCTACTGCTGTTTCTTCTAGCCTGGTGTTAAAATTGCCCAGTTATATACTCGTGTCTGTGCCATGCTTCTGAAAGACTGCCATGGGGCCTTAAGTCTGAACAGTCTTCTACTTGAAATTAGTTAGTTCTGAACCTTTCATTTCAGATATAAGTACACATTTATCTTGAATTATGAAGGCTTATACTGCCTGTGCTGGATTATTTGAATTTAAGTAAGAGTAGGTATAAGTAAAGCTAGGAAGTAATTTTGAAGTCCAGATACAAAAGACTTACACTTGATATCACAGGAACTTTACAGCTTGATTGAAGCCAGCACAGAAGTAGCTAGTGTACAGTGAAATGTTAAATGGATGAGTGTTTCTGAATTAAACCTAGGGCTAGTAATTGAGTAGACTTTTAAGAGTGACTTGCAATTGCCTGTGATGATGCGAGACTGAATGCAGACAATGAAATGTCATGACAACACAACCCTGTGGAAGTAATTGTCAGGAAAAAAAGTGACTCCACACACATTCCTCTTGGCAAACACTTCAGATAAATCAAGAACTATTAGGCTTAGTTGCCCTGGCTTGTCTTTTTGGCATGCCAAGGCACCTTCCGCAGCAGGCAACTTGCTCCCTATGCAAGACTTTGGAGGGACAGACACAGAGGAGTGAAAGCAGGAGGTGAGAGAAATTGAGGATTAGGGAACAGGCTTTGAGACTAAAACCTAGAGTTAGTTTCAAGGAGAACCTAGAGAAGAAGAGCTCTCTCATGCTTTTGTTTTTACTGTCTTGATTGGATAAATGGGCTAGTTTAAACAGGAACTTTGGGTCACCTCTGGGCTGGGAACAGACAGGGTTGATATACTGGGATAATAGTCTAAGATTTAATCTGAGTATTGCAGCATGAGATTACACCCTAGGAGGTGTAAATGACTAGTGCTCAACATGACTTCACTTATGTGTCATGTATCCTGACAGTGCCTTGTTTGGGACCTCGGGATATTTTATTCTTTGTATCTTTGATTCAGTGGCTGTGAAATGCAACCTGCTGCTTGACTGCAGAATGTAACAAATTGTTTGAGTTGAAATCAACTCTGGATTGATTAACAGTAACATAACGCTTTTCTCTTGCAGCATGTGACAATTAGTTGAATTACCAAGTAGTTTACTGGTGTGTGCATTCCTTCCACGAACCTGTATTTTTTTTGTCCCCCCTGTTAGCAGGGAAGCAAAACTTAAGAGCAGCCATTGCATATTCCAAGACTGGAAGGCTGAAACCTCACCATGAAAACCGATGCAACTGAAATGCATCCCTCTGCCTGCAAAGGGGTGCTTTACTACAGCTGGGCAGATGTGTGGGAATCTTCGTGACACAGAAGTAATTTTGTCAGTTCACTGGGGGTTAAGTGTATTCAGTAGAGTACAGTAAAAACCACTGGTGGTACTGTTCTCATGGCCATCAAGCTGTAGTCCCCGTGGGTGGTCTTGCAAGGCAGACAAGCTCTAAATGTTTGGAAATATTTACATAATTCAGGACCCAGACCCTGGCCAACATGGCTGTATATCCTACAAGAGTATCACATGCCAAAAAAAATTGGGCATTCAGCTTTACCCAGCTGATCATGTTTTCCCTTGTAGCTGAAAGTCCTTCCTGCAACCACCTGCCAAGTGTTGTAGCTGTTTAGCTTTAAGGTTTGACAGCTACCCAAACCTGGTTTTGTTGCAAGCTAGAGATTTAGCTTGCAAGTAACTAAAAATAAATAAATGGGGAGGGGTTGGGGTGGGCAAAGTTTTGCAAGGCAGACTTGATTTGGGTTTTTTCCCCTCCTTTAAGAGCTCTTACAAAATCAAAAAATTGAGCTTTTAGCTCAGAGGTTCTTTAAGTAAATTGTTTTAACCTTCTGTTGTTTTTTTTAAAAACAATAATATCAAAAAGCCTATTCTGCTTCTAGAGGAGAGTTCTTATAAGTGAAAGATTCCCCTTCCCCCTCCACCACAAACCATCTATCCCTGTTAGGGCAAACAGGCAGCTTGTGACTTTGACAATAGTTCTTTGTGTTCTGACCCTCCCCTCCCTGAAGAAGGCTGGGAAAGGAAAAACAAGACCAAATAGCCTTGTTTCTCTACAGAAGCAAACAAGAAATACTGTAATTCAACCACAGTGATGCTGTGCTTACTGTACCCTGACCAGTGTCTAGAACTGCCTGTAGCACAAAGCTTTTCACCAGGTTTTGGTAAGAATTTACAATTCTATTCCTAAACACCAGCCTCTGGCCAATGCTGTGTCCTGGGAGCTTGAGGAAGCATCAAGTGAAAAATTGCAAGTGATGATGTTCTGTTAAGCCATTTTATTTATGGTACTTCAAATTCTCTGGACTGGCCAATAGGCCATTGTATCAGTCACAGTTTTAGACTTTCCCTTTTTAAAACAGGATCATGATTACATCCTTCAGGACTTTTGACCTTTCTTCTTTACTGTCTGAGTTACTGGTCTCTAATTTCCCCTCCCTTTCCTTTCAAGGATTATACCCTTTTTTATTACTTAAGTTATTCTTTATCTGCATTTCTCTGCCTTTTTCTCCACTTGGCGTAGTCTACGGGTTTCTTTTGGAGACACCTTTTAATGCTGCATTTGCCAAATGACACTGTTGGAAATTACTCTTCCAAATTGAGAGCTTTCCATTGCTTTGTAAATATTTGGAGCAGAAACAGAAAGCAGAAACTTTGAATGCTTGTTTATGACAGATCAAACCTCTTACCGTGCTTGTTCTGAAGTGGTGATGGTGAGGGGAAAAGCGCATAAATTGCATCAATTGTACTTAGGTAAGGTTTGACGATTCCTTCAGAAAGATCTATTTAAATTCATTTTGTTAGGAAATGACAAAAGTAGTGCTGAGCTTTCTTGGGCTGCCTCTCTGCTGACAAAGGAGAAGCATACTCAAGGAATAGATAAAAGAAATGACAAATACTATTTGGCTTTCTAGTTTGGCAGGAATATTAGGAGGAAGCTTCTGAAAAATTGACCAAAAATACACATTTAATGTAGCCTTAAATTTTGCATGCCTTACAAACTGTGCTCTGAACATTTGTTGCACAATTCAGGTTCATAAGAGCTTACCATGTACCTGCACTATGAACTTTAATCGAGCTCTCCTTTTAGAACAGGAGATGCTTTACATCTGGGGATGGTTGGGTTATACGTCTGTGAAATACAATAAAGTCCAATCTAGTGGTTTAAAACTGCAGCACTGTCACAGTTCTGAAAAAAAATAAGCATCTGTCAAACAAATTATACATTTTTGGTACAAAAGAACTGTTTATGTCTCTTGGTAAAGGAATAATGTGTCACAAACTTTATTTAGTGGTTACAGGGTGACAGTTTCATCTGACTTGCTGAAGCAAGCTGACTGTGTGAAATGGTTGTCTGTACACATCTCATAAACCCTTTGTGGTTTGGGTGACTGTTCTTTCACATAGGAGCAACCTTTGAAGGGCTGGTTGTCGTGTGCTTGGTTTGCAATTCCAGTGGCATGTAGGAGGAGAGAAACAGTAGGAGATAAGGGAGAAACAGGTTTTATAGCCTAGAACCGATGAGGCCTGTGAAGAAGCATCATGTCCAGCAGAGAGATTAATAGGCATCCTTAGCGGTAGCTCTCAGATGTCTTGTGTGTCTATTAATCTCTATGAATGACCTTGATGGTTGGACCAACTGCGGGCTTGATGCACTTTCTGACAGCATAAAATTGGCTTGTAATAAATATGCTAAGGAAGCAGCAGGAATAATGGAACCTATTTGAGAACTGACATGCCATTGGGTTTTCATAAATCCGATCAAGTGTAATGCTGGCAAATGAATATTCATAAACCAGGCTATTAAAATTTTAAGAGAACCTTGAGGGGGGGATGATGTCAGACTCCAGTTAATTATAGAAATGGAAAAATTCCTGGCTAACTTGGCTGAACATGCTCTTACAATAGTTTTTACACAATACAACAATCAGAGGGAGCCACAGCATTGGATGTAGGTTCTGAAGCACTTAATATATTCCCTGAACTGAAAGTCTACCAGTGTCGAGAAGAGGGAGTATTTACATCCAGCTACTGTGGAAATAAATCCGCTTCAAGTAGTTGAGTTGTCGATCCTTTCTTTTGTGCTTATTTTTGTTACTGAATTGGTCACAATTTCTGGCTTGCCTACCATAAAGAACCCTGCTGGGAGCTGGGAAGCTCTTGAAAATTGCCTGTTGTTGAATGTAATCTGTAGTGTTCACTAGGCTTATTACAGGGGATACTAATACTACAGTAACTCTACTTACTCAAGGTAGCAATCATTTTTAAGGATTGTTGCTTTGTTTTAAGAGACTTCCTCTCAAAAGAGTTACGGAAAATACCTGATTTCTGTTTTGTAGGAAAGCAGTATTGTATAATGCTTTCAGAAGCGCAGAGGGGTTGGAGAGAACTACAGTGGTCACAGTTCTAGTCCCATTTGGCAGAAGCAAATTGAAAAATCTCCAACTTTTGTTGGTGGTCAGGCTACTCTTATTTTTCCTATTGCATTTTTTTTTCCACAGCATTGATTGAAACTTTAGAAGAAATGCCAAAGCAAATCCCTCGTATGTTTCCTTGTACTGGTATGATGGGCAAAAACACTGAACAGGATTCTAGCTAACGTGGAATCAGGGTGGTTAAAGTCCTAAATTTTAGGACCTTACTGAAATTAATGTTACTGTTCCACTTCAAATAATATATGCTTCATTTCTTAAATAGAAAGGGTGAAAAGGAAGAACATGATACTGTGTTTCTTGAATCAAGATCTGTATCACAGGACCCTTTTAACTGCACAACCTGTAGGAGGAAGAGAAACACAGTAATACTTCAATTTTTTTTAAATGTGGGGTGAAGTTAAAATCTAAACCAAAACAAACTAGTAATTTTTTTTTTTTTTTTTTTTTTTTTTTTTTTTAACAGACTAGCCGGAAAGTGCATTCTTGGTCTCAATGCAGAGTGCTCTTTCTTCTGCACCTCAAGTGGAAAAGCAATTTCATGCAACATGTTTTAAACCAAAAAAAAATATTAATTTTTTTTTTTTTTTTTTTTTTTTTTGTGTCAAGGAACTGGAACAGCTGATCACCCCCTTTCTTTTGCCAGAACAAGGAATAGTAAACACTATAAACATAGAATCATAGAATAGTTTGGTCTGGAAGACATCTTTAAAGGTCATTCAGTCCAACCACCCCTGCAATAAGCAGGGAAATCTTCAACTAGATCAGATTGCTCAGAGCCCAGTACAGCTTGACCTTGCACATTTCTAGGGATGGGGCATCTACCACCTCTGTGGGCAACCTGTTTCAGTGTTTCACCACCCTCAGTGTAAAAAATGTCTTCCTTATAGCTAATCTAAATCTTCCCTCTTTTAGTTTGAAGCCATTACCCCTTGTCCTGTCACAACAGGCCCTGCTAAAAAGTCTGTCCCCATCTTTCCTGTAGGCCCCCTTTAAGTACTGAAAGGCCACAATGAGGTCTCCCTGTAGCCTCCTCCAGGCTGAACAACCCCAACTGTCATAGATGACAACATAGATGGAGTTCGTAAATCCCAGCAAAATCCTGAAACCAACTGCAAATCTCAAAACATGCTAAATAGGATTCTGAAGGTTTGGGAGGATTTAGAAAATTGTTCCAATGTGTTCTGAAACGAAATCTTTTTTCTTAAGATGTAACTCTTCAGTGGTCAGTAAATCTAATGGAGATGCTATATGGCTGTAACAATCCAAAAGGTCTTAAATTTTGAAATATACTTTACCAGAAATAATGCTCCCAAGAGCTCTCATCAGCTGGGAGAGTGCAACAGGAAATCACTGATGTCTAGTGATGTGCTGCAATTTTGAGAGAAGGAAAATCACTTAATAAACTCACCTTTCAGCATCCCTTGTAGGGTGACGAAAGAGGCAGTATCTGCTTTTGGGTGTAAAATACAGGCTGCCTTCTTGACAGAGGCCTTAGGAGTCCTCTGAGAGGAAAACATATTTATCACTTACCTAATCTTGCGGTTTGTGTGATTAAGCAAGCATGAATACTTCCACACTTATTGCTCAGACTTGAGTCCTTTTACTACAAAGGGACTTGTGCCACAGAAACTACCTCTCCCTCACCCACCTCTTCCTGCTTTAAGCTTTCCAAAGATGCTTTAACTGTGTGGCCTCTCTACATGAGATCAAGCAGGAAAAATAAAAATATACACCTGCAAGATGTGTTTCATGATGGAAAACAAAGTTCAAGACTGTTCTGGACGAGAGCCTTTTGAATGTAACTTGCAGGCAGGTAAAGTTGTGTTGATTGCATCTGTGCAGGAGACAGCAAGGATACTTGCCATGAAAGAAGAACTGAACACATGCCAAATCTTAATCACAAGGCTGCCTTCTGGGAAGAAAAGCCTTGTTTGTTTGAAGTCCAGGCTTTTCCTTAGCAAATTAAGTTTTTTAGTAAGTATTTCCCCTTTTTCCACTGTTCAGACTTTCTAGATGAGGCATTTTCACGCAGATGCAGACCATGTCTGGTTCAAGAAATGCTTTGGGTATCCTCCCAAGGTGAGCAGGATTCACAGGCCTGAGGACGGATATAATCGTCCATCAATCGTCCATCAAAGAATGGATGCAAATGGTTTTTGTCATCGAAGCCAGGTGTTTCTGTGAACTCTGTGGTCTAGAAAGGTTGGAAGTGAGAGACTGGCTTAGTGGTGGTGCCACACCAGTGCTAGGCATCTGCAGTTGAAGTGGGCATTTTTTCCTCAGTTCGACAGCACTGAGCCAGTGCTCCAGAAGCATAGAGGAAATCCAAACTGAAGATTGTGCAGAATGTGAACTTTAACTTCTGGAACAAAAGATCTTTTTCTGAGGAAGATGAAAGTACTTTTAAATAGATACCTCCTCTTTCTTTTTTCCTTTAATGCCTTTTTGTATGGTTCCTGTATCTGACCTTGGCCATATCTGAGAGGAAGAAGATGGGGAAGAAAGCCTGCATGGAACTTGATCGAGGCTTCTTTTTTCTTTTTTCAAAAGAAAAAAAGAAAAATTGCTGAAGGTACAATTACTTTCCTAACTGGGAGCATTTTTTGGTGTGAGAGAAAGCAGAGTGCAGAAAGGAAATGCAAACAGATCCTGATGTTGCACTTGAGGTTAGGTTATAACTTCAAATTCCTGGGGTCTCCTCGTCTCACTGGGTCTCCTCTGCCACTAATGTTCCTGAGACTCCTGGGAGATAAGAGTATCAGGAAGATGGCTTGCCTCGAGTTTTACTTAATGTTTATTTTTGTCAAAGTGGGCTTGTCAGTGGCTGTGCAAAAATAGCCTCTTCACCTGTCTGTGGGAAGAAGGGGGATGTGATCTGAAGGAACCATCTCGCAGGTACTGCAGTGAACAGATGAGCGTTAATGCCAGTGTGTCAGCTGTGTCTTACTCCTGCATTTTGCTACACTGATGGTGCTCAGCTTGAAGCTTTATGTCCAGCCATTTGTCAGCACTTCACTCAGCTCGCTGTCCCCTCTCATTCATAGCCAGTGCTGCCTCTACATTTCATATGACTGTGCCCTCTTATCTAAGCCAGTCCTTGCTCTCAAGAGCAAATACGCTGCAATCCTGAAGATAGCACTGTGATACCGGCAGTAGGAGAGTTGTGTGAGCTTCAAGCTTTGCAGGATTTATATGGAGCCCTGGTCTCTGCTTAAAAGCAGATCCTAGAATTCTCCTCTTTAATGATTAATAAGTGATTACAAAGGGGGTTTCTTGTTTGTTTCCTTTTTCAAACTGTAAATTCCGCATTTGTTTTTTTGTACAGGGACAGTTAGAGGAGCATATGGCTGTATTGATCCTGCAGAGCTGCCACTCATTTTGCCAAATTGTTGTTAGTTTGCATGTGGCCAGGCAGCATTTATGAAAAAGCCCTGCCCTGCCTGCTCCTGCATTGTTTCCAAATAAAGGCATGTCTGAAAGGGGAGTTAAGCCTCCAACTGCTGGACCTTAAAAAAAAAAAAAAAGAAAGGACCTTTTACCCATGGATTGAAAAGAGGCAATTTATCTACAGCAAACTGTTCCTTCCCCGTCCTCCCCCTTCGCTTTCTCTAATTAAGTGACAAAGTTGCTTTTTAAATTTAAATCATGCAAACTGGTTGTTTAACACACATGCTCTGTAGCAGACAGTTTAGGAATCTAACCATCAGCACAAGAATCACCTCAAACTTATTAAAATGTCCAATTTATCCATTTTATTTATTTTTTACATATGGAGCAGTTTAAACCGAAAATGCTCCTATTCCTGGAAGGTCAGCCTTTCCTTAATAAGTGAGCCTTTCCTTGCATATAAAGTCTCATCTACGTGATGAGCGGAGAAGCTAAATGGCTACCTTTATAATGCTAGGTAGTAGTTTGGGTAGCTTTGTTTTTTATTATTTCTTAAGACAGAAGTACTCTTTATCAGGCTTTAATGCAAGTTTGAAGTGACATAATGGTGTTTTGCTGTGTATGATCTAAGGACATAGCTAACATGAGGTTGTTAGGAAGAGGTAATTTATTAGACCAGCTGGTATGGGGGGAAAAAATGAGACAAGCTTACAGGCACACCAGCACTTCATCAGGTCTGAAATAGAAGCAGTAGATTTCAAGGTTAAACAGAAGCTACAAAAAAACTACTCGGTTCAATCAGACATGTGTTGAACTGTCAAAGAAGAGCTTGCTGGTATGATATTCCTGCAGTGGAGAGGGGAGAGTGAGAAGGTAATTGTTTTTCTCGGGATCTTGGGGAATTAGGAAATTTTACTTGTTTGTCTTCTCTTTGGAAGGCTTTATTTTTGTAGGGTTTTTTGAGAATCAAGATTGCAAGAGCAGTCATTTTTAGACAAATAGAGTCAGGTTTATGTACAGGAACTTCATCAGGCAAATCTAGTTTCAGGCATTCTTTGTCAACTGGTTTCCATCCTTAGCCTACACTGCTAACTTACGAAGTTACCTAGTAGTCAATTTGTAGTTGTAAAAGTAATAGCAGAAAGAAAAAAAGCATCTCTATTGTTTATTCTTTTTTTAAAAAGCCCAAAGTATTTACTTCCAAAATCAGATCAAATCTATTCTAGCAAGAAGCCTCAAATGCTAGTGGGTTTTTTTTTTTTAAATCTATAATTTTCCTCAACCAGAAACAAAATTGGAGTTGAAATATTGAAAAACAGTTTCAGTGCTTTGCAGAACAAGAGATGTTTCACTTGTGCTGCTAATAAAGTTGGCAATGTGCTGGTTTTAAGCTTTGAATTAGGATGCTTTATCAAGGTGATTGTTTTGATACACGCTGGATGATGCATTGCCAATGTGTATTGGATTTGTACACTGTGGAGAGCAGAGGGAAACCATTTGGTGCTCTTTTTCTAAAGCTGTTGACTATTTTTCTATAGTGTAGTATCCTAAAGTGATTAATATTGTAGTTAAAGCATTGTCAGATTACACATATTAAAGTAAAATTTATTATCTTCTAACTTGCTCATCTTACTTCTTAGCTCTTTTTTATGGGTTGTCTGTACAAATGCCCTCTAAATTAACCTCTGTGTATATCAACAGTTGTTTTTAAAGCTATGGTATCTGGCTTTATCATGCAAAACTGACTTTCAATATCAATTATAACACTCCAAATGATTAATGCTTTTTGACTGGTGTCAGGAGTCCTGGGAAACAGCCTGTTTTTTTGCCTTTTTTTTTTTTTTTGCCTTTTTTTTTTTGCCTGCGTCCCACTGCTGTATGTTCACAGGGCAGAGCTGTTTACTCAGCTGTGTCCTGTTAGTACCGGAGGGGCTGGATAGGTAACCCTTGCATTTAACCCAGTCTGTGGGTAGGTGGAGTAGGTCAGAAAAGCTTAATCTAATTTAGATAAATTACTTGCCAGGAGAGGGGTGTAGCTGTGCTAGCATTTGTCTTTCTCTGCCAGAAGCCAGCTTCTTGCAATCTGCTGAATCAACAATCTGAAAAAGGTGTCATGTATTTGGAGCAGTTTAACAACAATAGGATATACTGACGGAGAGACTGCAGCATCTTCTATCATCCTTGGTGTTGTAGGATATGACATATCTGTGTCTTGACTTCCTTGAAGGTGGTTTTCCAGAAACTTTCAAAGATTAAGGTATGTTAAAATATCCCTTTCACATGGTGCTTCAGTCATGCAACTCATCAGTCACACAGCCAGCATGGAAGCCAAGGTGGTTGTGTTTTGCTCTCATATTTTTCCAGAAATTACCTGTGATTAGTTGTGAATGCCCTCCACCACTGCCACTTTAGTAGTAGTACCACTGCTTTAGTAACCTGGCTTTTACATCTCAGGAGATTTCCTGAAAATCCAGGCTGGACACTAAGTAACCCTAAACTTGAGGTCTAGATGGCCTGAGTACGGCCTCTGTGTAGCAGGTTCACAGGGAACCTAATATTAGAAGCTAAAACTAATATATTGTTTAAATATTTGACCAAAAAGGAATAGCAGCATTAGGCATGCAAATAATTTTTGTTGTGGAACAAGTTACAGAAGAACTGTAATCTAACTGGGGTTTAATGGAGTGTGGTGGCTCCATTGTAACAGGTATGGGCTTTGTTTGTATATTAGCTGTATATTGTATAAATAGCTTTTATTTACGGCAAAGGTAGCCAGCATGCTCTATAAAGTTGGAATGTAAGTATTTATAGGACCCCATCCTGATGCACTAATACTACCAGTGCTTGGAAAGAGAATACACTATCAGCACACTTGATGGGATTAAAAATGGGGATGGCAAAAAAGCTATTTGTAGCAATTCCAGTAGGTGGAGATGGGCATAAGTATGTATTATTCCAGGACATAATGGGACCCAAAATCTGTTCTTAGTTCTTCTTACCATCTTATTTGCCAACCCCTATCCCTTAGTAAGGATAACTGAAAGGAAGTCAAAGTCCTGCTGTAGTCTCTAAACTTGAAAACTGAAATATTCTGTATGAAGCCCACACTTGTTTTTCTTCACAATCTCTGATATTAAGGGGAAAAAATTAAGAATATCTATAAACAGGAGCAGTTAGCCCTTTAAATAAAGAAATAGAAATAAAATATAAGTTTTATTTTTCAGAGGGGAATAAATTTGTGGCAATATTTAACAATGTGTGTTACTGGATGTTCCTTTTAAGGTATTTGCCACAAAGTAGTGAACACCCTCAGTGGCATGCTTCACCCATTAGAAAAAAAGCGCCACTACTAACAGCTTATCACTAACACAGAGAAACAACTGCTAAACTTTTTAAATAAAACAAGGCAATGGTCTCCACTGATGTAGATTTCTGGCGTTCCTGATGCTGATTCACCTTGGCATCCCTTAGTCTCCTCCTTTCTCTTCCCTACTTTTCTATGTTTGGAAGTAATTTTTCAAGGTTACTTACCAAGCTGTCTGCCTTCTGCTGCTTTGTCCTTCCCTATTACAAGACAAAAAGATAGCATAGGTGAATAAGGCTCTTTCAATCAAGAGTTGTTTTCTTATTCTAACAGAAATTTTTCTTTTAGTCAACAGATGACTTTAAAAAAACTTCAACCAACCAAACCCTTTTCCTCGGAAACTTTTGTAAAACCCAGTTTCTATGTAGATGATTTTTACACACCCTCAGACCCTTGAAATATCAGAAACTGGATACTCTCACACTGTCCCTCATAATGACTTGCAAGAAATACAGATAATTCTTGGCAAACAAAAAGCTCCTAAAAAAGCAACTAGTTGAGACCTTACTTATGCCAAACTGTTTAATACAATACTTTCACACACACACCCCCCTTGAGGAGAAAAAAGTGAGAATTTGACTGTAAAAATGAAATTATGCTTTCCAAGTGAAATTCCTGTATAGTGTCCTCTCTAGGAGCAATCCTCTAGTTTGTTTCAACCTTCATTAAATAGCATTCTAGTGCTCTGGATCTTCTTGGATAGGATTTTGTTATTTTACTGCATATTGTGAGCTAATGCAACTCCTGGATTTACTCCAGTCTGTGCTGTCTTGAGAGCTAGACTTTGGGTATAAGCTGCTGATTATGGTTTCAAACTTCCCAGGAAATGCAAATAAAGAGCTGAAGAAAATGCTGCAGCTTTTCACAGTGATCTCATGCATGGCCACATGCTGTCAGGATGTTTAAGTTTCTTGTACTGAGTTTTAGTGCAGGCATACTTTCCATGGGAGTTTAAAATACTGCTGTAGTTTGACTTAAAGCCATTGGCAAGCAATACACTTACAAGATAGTCTAAATGTCTTGAATTGAAGCCTTGACTGAGCTTTTTTCTGCTTACTTGATGATTTAAGACCTTGATTATTTTTTTTTTTTAAGTCAAAACAAGGTGTTTGTATGGTGAAGTGCAATAGAAATTGTTAAATCATTTATTTAGGGAAGCTGTGGGATTACCTACCTGTTCTACTGCTTTATTCATTAGCATCTATAAAAATCAGGCCAAGTGTAGAAGGGCAGTGAGGAAAACGGTCATCTTGCTTGGACTTCAAAATCCTTTCTGTGGAGCGTTGATTTATAACTTAATAGTAAATGTGCCAGTCATGTTGGTGTGCCGAAATAAAGTTCCCAAATGCCTTCCAGAGGTACCCTACTGTAGGAAGGACTGTTTTCATGCCATAGGAGTACCTTTCTGCAGACTTCATAAGCAGTGCACTGTGCTGACAATAAACTAGGTGCATTTCAGTTAATTTCTTGTGTAAATGTCTTGTACCTGCTTTGATAAGGTGCTGAAGCTCATGTACAATGGTCACATATTGCTTGGATCACAAACTGTGGGTCTAGCCTTAGCTGTGACTCTGGGGCCTGTGATGATGATGGGGCATTTTAAGAATGAAGCTTTTCAGGGTCCATGCACCCTAAAATTCCCCAAGGCTTGTGACATCTCATTGCTCCTGGGGAGTGCCAGGTCCTTGATTTGGAGAGAGTGTGGTGTGGGTGGTGAACAGAAATCTTGCTGTCAAATGTTCCCTGTTTTCCAGCTGGGTTTGGCAGCCCATCCCGAGCTGTCGTCCCACAGCACCTGAACGAGTTGATGCTGCCTTGTCTGAGAAAGCTGGACATTTAGCTCAGCACTGGGATACTACTGTAGGTATGTTTTCAAAACCTGGGTTGTAAGGCTTGCCTTGCAAGGACCTAGTCCAGCATCCTTTCTGTAACTGGCTGTTGGTGTACTACTATAATAACCAATGACCATCAAGATATCTAGGGAGTCCTTCATTCTTTCCAAGTCTAATTTGTTCAAGCTGCCCGTCGTTTCTCTTTTAAGGGATGTCTCTTTTTTCCATTACCCATGCTCAGTGCCTCTCTTCAAACAGCACAGCATTCCTTTGGCGCTATTCATGGGACAAATAAGTTGACTGATGAAGGGAGTTTACCTGCAAAAGAAGTGTCCAAGGCATGTTGGCCTGCTCCCAACCCATTGGCCTCAGGTTGTTGGCCTACTCTGTAGCGCTGCTGAAATTAAGTTTTGTGTGCTCTGGGTTGATTCAGCTCTAACGAATGCACATCCTTAGTTTCCCGTGAGCAGGTCTTGTCTAGTAAAGGGCAGGGTAAGGATCAAGTGTGCTAGTTTGGACAGCCCTTCACTGAAACTTCCTGGAGAAAGAAAACAAAACCAAAGAAGGTGGCCTGATCTGGGGAGAGGGTGTAGTGGGGTGGGTGAAGAGAGCTTCTGAGGTGGGACTGGGTCTGCAATGAGAGAGTCTGAAGTGGGAGCTGGAGAAGTGGAAGTAGATTTGGAAACACTAAAGAATACAACTGTGGCGGGATTACCCACAGGATGGGGTGCAGGAGGAAGGTGGAGATATGCAGAAGGCAGAAGAAATAAAATCAGAAGACACTGATTGGCAAGGATGAGAGCTGGGAGACTAAAAGGAGTAGAGTTGGGAATGGCAGTTCTAGTCTGAGAAAGATGTGTGAACATCAAGGGCAAGTAGAACTGAGCTCCTCCCATGTGGCAGAGCACTCCTTTCCAGCCATCACACAGGGATCAAGGTTGCACCACCCTTGGGAACTGTCCTCTGTACCTTCCTGAGGTGGCTCCTGGAGGCTGGACTGTAACAAACCTCTCATCTCCCCAAGCAGCTACCCTTGCTCTTTCATTTGTAGGCTGTCTTCTCTGCTCATTACATTTCATTTGAAGAAGGTCACGTTTTGCTTTTGAGCATGATCTGTACACCAGAGGAAGAACACCTCCTTGTTACCTCCCTGAAACCCCATCCGTCTTCTCAGTGAACGTGTGCCTGCAGCACATAATTGTTGATTCGTGGTAGATGTGTTTCTTCTCTTGCGACTGAGGCCTGGGGTGGCAGCTGACTCTTGTAAGGTCACTGGAGAAAGCAGCCTGTTTGGAGGAGTGTGTGGAAAACATTCCTCAGCTTTGATTTAAAGTAAAGGTATTATGTGAGCCATTACTCTGTTCTTTCAGCATCACCTTTGATTTTGTTGAAATTATTTTCCTACCCTGTTCTTGAAGAATTCAGTGAGAACTTTAACTCTGCACCAGTCAGGTATAACTGAGTACAATAACTGTGCTTTGTCCTGAACAAAGAAAAAGCCATACTTCTTCATGAGGGTGACTTCTTTACCACTTTGGTGTCCTTGTGCATTTACCATATTCAGCATACAGATTTATTTTTTTTTCCCATCTTTTGCACAGTGGAGGAAATATTGCTGTATTTCTAAACTGTCCCAAAAATTCCTCCCTGAAACCTGACTTTTGAAATTTTTAATGTCTGCTAACAAAGGTGGAAAATGGGAATATTAGAATGGAGAAAAGTCAACTGTTACTTTACCCCCTCATTTAAAATTAAAACTGCAAAAGTGTAAAAGCATTTGAAAGCATTTGCTAGTGTGTAGTTACAAAAATGGCACTAAGTTAATTGGTGTCAGATAAGCAGTCACCTGTGAGGGTATCGCTGTTTTTTTCTGGATGTGCCTGAGTTTATTGAGATTCTCCTGGGAAGTGTGACTGACTTCCATAGTTCAAGGGTATCCTGACTTCTTCGCAAAAGTCTGTTAACAAGGCTGTTGCCCACACTCCAGTCTGTCTCATTCCTAGTGTGTTGTTCAGTTTCCTACAGCATTCATTATTGAGATTAGATACTCATAAGAGCACACTGTGCTGCTGATCTAGGCAAATTGGACACAAAGTGAATTAGCTTATTTTAGGACTAGTTGTGTGTAATCGTGTCTGACTGGCCCTTTTTTTTTGGAATGTGTGTGCCCTATTTCTTTGTGTTAGTGAAGCACATATTGGGTGAGAATAGACTTTTAGCAGAAAATCAGCAGTTCAGAGCCAAGATCTCTGTATGCATCTGGGCACGGCTTCAGCCCAGAATGATAATGACTGAGCTTATAAACTGTCAGCATGATTCCCAGCTGCATTTTTTAACATGTACTATTTAAAGAGTAAGTTGGCCATATATGCTATCACTTTTAATTATAATAGTGTGAACCCCAGGTTCATTGCAGGAACGGGGCATAACTGGTAGTTCGATTTCAGTGGGGTGCTAGTCATGGTTTAGTTTTACTCCCTGTGTGCTAGAGATTTTTCTAGCAATGAGAATAATTTGGTAAACTTATTGTTACATCTAGTAGTACTAGGTAGGTATTTAAGCCTTACAGGGTGGTGTCATTTATCTGGTACTAAGGAGCTGTGATATAGAGTTTATAAAATGCAAAAGCTGAAGGTTCCCAGGCAGTGCTCTCCAGTGCCCTCCCGCAGACCTGTGCTCTCTGTGCCCATCCCTGCTGACCGGGGACAGTCTCTGCCAGCCCTCCGGCAGCGCGCTCGCTGGGGATGCTTCATTCAAGGCAGCAAAGTGCTTACAAGATTGGAAATATCAGGGTACAAATAACATCTGAACTGTCCTGATGTTTTACTGTTCAGTGCCAGACATGGGGGAAATAAAGGAGAGTACACTGTCTGCACTGTCCTGTGGGGAAAAAGCCACTCTGAAGAGCCCCTTGGAGAGGGCTGCGGGAGGAGGTGACCCGTGCTGCTCTCCTCTGTCTGCTGACTCTGACCACAGAGTGGTCTCCTGGCTTTCCTTGCAGACTCTATGCTGGAAAAGAGGATAGGATGGTGTCCAAATCTAGCATCTTGAAATTACCTTGGGAGAGGGAGGTATAAAGGAAAAACTAGTCTGAATCACAAGAGAGGCAGCGAGCAGCGGAAGCAGGGTTTTTTTTGCCAGACAGCTATTTTAGGGAGAGTAAGTCATTACTTTTGAAGCCATCTGTCTGAACTGCACTGAGTCTCACCATAGCTGATCAAGAGTATTAAATAATTAAATAGCAGTGTTCAAATGAGTATCTGTATCTTGCTTTCATCTAGTTCACTTGGTTCTGGTGTTTGACAAGTACCTGTCTGCTGTCTTGGAGCTGTGAGGGTGGCTGTTTATACCCGTGCTGCTGGCCTACTTTCAAGCAATTCATGCAGTGAGAAACCTGATTATTTTTTCGGTCTAGTGGTCCTAAAACGTGCTGTGGTGAAAACCGTACCCGAACTCGCTGCAGTTTTCACGCGGCTGGTGGTAAAGTGTGTCTCCCTCAGCTGTGAGCTGTTGGCTGAGCGTAACCTTTGGCGTAGGGAGCAGCGAGGGCTCCTGACCAGCGCTGACCCACCGAGATCCCCAGGGCTCTGGAGGTGCAGGGGTGGCAGAGCGGTGGCACAGCTGATGGGGGGGCTGGCTGAGCCCCCGCCGCCTGCTCCAGGGGTAGGTATGCTCCGGCCGCTGCTGCGCTGCCGGCTTGCAAGGTAAACACTGGGTGACCTATAAGCCAGCCAGTCAACTCGCGCCTGGCCTTATTAGGCAAGCTGCGGCGGCGTCTGGGGACAGAACATGCTGGATGGCGGCGGGGAACGCGCAGCCCAGAACAGATCCAGCCCAGACCCCGGGAGATACGACCCAGTACTGCGGCGCTGGCAGCCTGCTGCCAGGGAGCTGTTGCTGCCTGAGCCCAGCTGTCAGAGACCCAACTCTGCTCGGCACATAGCAAGAATTGTGCTATTGGTGGCTCTCGAAAAAATAAAATCCTTTTGTGTGAATATTAATAGCCGTAGTTCTCTTTCCTGACGTATTTTTCACATGCTTGGTTATAAGCTTAGGACGCCAGTTGACCCCATCATTGCATATACTGGAATGCTTTGTGGTGGCATTTGCTAAGAAGCATGTTTTCATTCCTGTTTCCATTCCAGAGATACACCTGAACTGAGAGGAATGACTTTAGGATTTGTTTCTTGTGTGGTTTTATGCCCTTTATTGGAAGACTGTTACTGGCTAAAGCAATGATTCTGCTCCCAGGAGAAGGGAAATATTGGCACCCGCTGCCTGTGTGCAGGACTCGATTAGGCTGCTTCATACCCACCACATAAACACTGTCTTTCACATGGAAGAAGGGTTTAAAAAAAAAAAAAGCCTGTGTGTTTTTCCTTTAGTAAAATACTCATAGCTTTAGACAAGTACAGTACAGACAGGTGCTGTGCAAGCTTTCCTGAGCAGCTCTGTGAAAGCTCCTCAGATTTGACTTGTGATTAACTCAGTATAAGTGATTGGTACTCTCCTGAGCACCAGGCACATTTATGATTTTTCCAGAGGCCTTGGGAGTGTATGAGGGTAATAAGGAGAAAAGACCATAGCTGCTATGAATTTAAACCTGCTCTCTAGAGAACAGGCTCTGGAACTGCAGCATCACTGTGCTGACCAGATTTTCTTTCCTTGTGAACTTTTGCTTAGCATTGCTGCATGCAAATGGAGCCTGGTACACGAACTTTTTCATAGTGACATTATATTCAATGACAGTACTTGTTGTTGAGCTGTCCTACCTTGACCATCAGCTCCTGAATAAAGTAGATGCAGATGCTTTTTCTTTATTTCTTTTACTAAATATTTAATTTTCTGAGAAAGTATTGCAGCATGCTATAAACAGGATGGGAGCTGGGGTCATGGATTTGTTGTCTGCAATGTTGCTGTCTGCCTGAGGCTTGAAAATGACAGTTATATTTCAAGGTAAGTATGCAGGGTTGTGATGTGGCCTGTGAAATGTCACATCACAGTGGTAAACAAAATGGATGTTTTCCTTAGATGACTATTGTAAAGAGCCAAAGAACTTTGTTATAAATTCTTCCTTGTGGTATGCATGCCTGTCTCTGCTCCCTTATTGGGCTTTTACACGTGTGCAGAGATAACAGTGCAGAGGTGTTCAAGACCAACTGGGAGAAAACTTCAGTAATGTGGCTGTGCTTTTTGTGTCACTTAACTGCACGAGTCCACTTGCCACTCCAGGCAAGGAGACAGCCTTGTGCTGGTTGTATTGCACTGTGGCAGAAGGTCTTCTGGAGACTGAAGAGACTACAAATGTAGTGTCCTACAAAACCAGTGTCCTATCCTAGAAATCCTGGCTGCTTGTTTGGAGGACAGGAGTTTTGCAGATAGTCTCCCAACGGCGGTTTAAGCCCTTGGTCGTTGCAGCAGCAAAGCTCTCAAGCACTGCAGTAGTAAAGAAGAAGCTGCTGCTTGTGTCTTGACTTGGGTGAAGGATGTCCACAGAGCTGTGACTAACCCTGTGCCTCCACAGTCTGAACTGCAGCTGCTTTACAGTGAGCCATGATGTGAAATACTCTCAGATATTGTTTTGCTAGGTAAAAACCCATGTCTCCTCAAAGTCCTTGGGCTGTTTAATCATTTAAATTGTATGTAGTGCTGGGACAGGAGTTTCTGGCTTATCCCTTGTTTCCAGCCATGTGCTCAGTCCATGCCTATCCCTGGCCTTGTGCACGCCTGACGTCTTCTGTTACCATTTCAGGCCCACAGACAAACAGGTCTGACTCAATTTGGATAATGTGCCTCACTGGTATATCTAATTACCACATGTGAGAGGGGTGCGTGGCCTTTGAACTTCCTTTCAGGAGCTAGTCTAGACTGATCCTACTCCTAAAGAGGAAAACATTGAAGATCCTTAATTATACTATATGAGATGTAGGAATGTCAGGGGACATTGTCTTCATGTTCCTTATTCTGAAAATGTGTTACAAGATTGAAAGGTACCAAAATCTCCTTTTCGGAGATTTTTGAGTGCTAAAACTAATAACTTCAGTGAGATTTCTTCAAATCTGAAATAGTAATCCAGAGACAAAAAGGCTTTTTAGAGTTTGTGTGGAAAAATACCTGTTGCTCTCCCTTTTCCCAGAGCACGTGAGTAATTATGCAGTACAGAAAGACCATTTATATTCTTTTAACACATCTGCCATCTTGTCCTAAAAAACTTTGTCCCTTTTATGACACTTACTAATCAGCTTTTTTCATCTCTTTGTACACCTTAAAGTACACTGCAGATAAACTTCAGCACTGCATTGCTTGAGGAGTTTTCCAAAACATAATCACTAGCCAAAAAGCAGAAATCATCTTGCTAGGATCATTATTCAAAAACTGTTGCACAGTGAAAGTAGGGGGGAAAAAACCCAAAGTGAAGAGGATTAAATTTACTTCCCACTGGAGGGTTGATACCGTGTCAGGAAGTTATTCTAGTTCAAAAGTCTCTACACATGGTGTCCATTTAGGAAATGAGAATCTTGCTTGCCCACATACGTGGGGTTTGGGTGGATAAGAGAAAACTAACTGGCATTGCCAACCCAGAGTACGTAGTTTGTTTGCAAAGGAGGATGCTTGAATGGGACTAGAGATGATAACTTTCTGTTAAGTGATTATGCTACTGAAATAATCTTCTGTTACATTTCTGAAAAAAAGAAAAAAAAATTGAATAGAAAATAATTTTGAAAAAAAAGGAGGCTCTTCTAGTGCCTTGCCACTTGTCCTCGGAAACACGTGCCTACTTGCCAGAAACTGACAGCGTGGCTTGGGGTGGGCGAGTAGCCTGGAGCCTGGGAGGGGAGGTCAGATGGAGTGAGGGAAGAGAGTGGTCTGGTTTAGCACTCTCTTCTGACCTTCATTCCTGCGATCATCCACAGCATCTCAGATCTTGGCACAGTTCACTTTGACTTGGAATTCCAAGGGCACTCTTGTTGTCCAGAAGAGCAGCAGTGGAATAAAATTCATGAGCTCCTTTAGGCCTCCACCCATGAATTGTAGATGAAAATATAATTTCATCATCTTGTTTATACAGTTTTCCATGCTGGTCAGACTCCTGTTTACCTCACTAGCATATTTGCCGAAAGTTTCTTTGTAGTCACTGTGGGTTTTCTTTCCTCTGCAGTCTTGATTATTTTTTTATATAATTATTTTTAGGCTTTCTCCAAACAGCTGTCATGGCCGCCTTTGATTTTTGTTTTTATGATAACTGCAAGTCACACAAAGTATCTAGTTCTCCTTATCACAGAGGAACACTTCTAAATATAAATTCACAAGCCATCAAAATTCAGAAAGAAAAAAGATTTGATCTTGGTGGGACCTGATTCATAATTCTTCAGTGCTTTGGGGTTGGCAGTCCTGTAAGTTGGGAACAGTTTTGCAAGCCGTTTAAACTCCAGCTTTGATTACAGTGATTAGTTTTGCCAGACAAAAGGAATATATTTTCCTTCTCTTCCTGTGGGAAGCTTCAGAACAACATTTAGCTGCCAGCTGGTCTTTCATGAGCAGTCTCAGATTTGAAGTGTATGCATGCTTAACCTCTAGCTCTTTGCCCAGATGACTGCAAACACAACTTCCAGCTGGGCTTGCCCCCCTTTCTAACGGCTGAACTGTTGTTCTCTCTTTGTTTGCTTATGTTGGAGGCTGCTAATACTCAAGAATTACTGATGGCAGAGCAGGACAAGAACACTACTACCGATTTGTAACCCAGCCTTGATAACATAGTTTGGCTGAGCATACTTCCAGGTCCTGGAGACTGGATCGCCTTGAAGGTCAAAATACTCTTCCTCCTTCCCTCATCAAGTATTTGGAGATGGATTTCTTTTGTTCTGGGAAAGACTTGCTCTTAAACCTACTGTTTCCAAACTCACATTCCAAATTCACATTTGTGAATGGCACTCTAGAGTTTTTCTGCAGCTCTGTGCACTTTACCTTCTGTACCTTGTTCACCAGAGGGGTGCTGAGGACAAAATGATGTTGGAGATGATGTACAGCAGAGTAATGTGGGAGCTTTGGGCCTGTCTCCTCCCTCCACAAATACAAACACACCTTTCCTTCTCTGTTGTACGGGTATCACCAGACACAGTGATGACAATCAAGCTGAGCTCACGTCTTTTGTTAGCCGGAAGGGTTGATCCCTTTCCTGATTACAAGATCCTGTGCCTTTTTCTTGGTTGATCCTGTGCCTTTTTCTTGGTTCTGGCACCTCCTGAAAAGCATACACAGCAAAACTAAAAGAGAATGTTTACTACCAGTTTAGTCATCTGACTGGGTCACTAGGGAAGCAGAGGACCCACAGAAACAGGTAGGATTGTCTGTTTTGGCAGCCGTGAGCTATTGCGTCAGCTCAGCTGTCAAGTCTAACTTCTCCTTCAACCTTGCTAAAGGCTGCAGCCACGAGATTTGTCAAATGAGTGTTATTTATCTGCGCTTTATGAGAAACAGTTCCTTTACTGTGTACCAGATGAGTTACACCTCTATTCACAAGATCAAGTAAGCAGTCTTCACACAAGCAGTGTTTGTGGAAGGAAGGGACCTTTTCAGAACTGGGCCTGTCTTTTATTGATACACCCACACAGACACTAGTCCAGAAGCTCCCTGTTAGCTGTTACCTGCAGCTTCTTTATTATTTCTGCATTGCTTTTTTTTTGTCTTTTGAGTACACCTCCACTTATGTCTAGGCCATAAAGTGGATTTTCAGGTTAATGGCAAGTTTGGACCAGTGTTGATAGAATCCATTTTTTGTTACTGCTTTTGTATTTACTAGGCTCCAGTACCTGGGGGCTTTCACAGCTGGTCAAGAGAGCAACGCAGTGTTCAGTTTGTGTTCTATGGGTAGTGCTGTGAAGTGGGTAGAATTAAACATGAGAGCCAGTATGGTTACAAGCAAAGAAAAAAATGTGGTGGACACCATCAGATATTTCTGAACCGAGGATATTACTGGGTTAGTCAGAGGCTTCAATGCTGTGTTCCATGTGCTGGGTGACTCTTGTTCCAGGGTGCTCTGTGCTGTTGAAAGATCAGCTAGTAAAAGGTGATTTGGTTAAAGTGAGTCCAACATTAGTCGTGTTTAAAAATAAATAAATGAATACAAATATCAGAGGCACTGGACAAGATGGAGTGCATATTCTTCTATCCATTGTAAGAACTTGCTAGCATGAAAAGCTGTGCTTTGGTGACCTTGACAGACTAAATACAACTTCATGGTGAGCCAACAGAAATTAATAGATTTTTGGCAGATTATATTTTTCACTAGGGATTAAGCAGTCTCTTTCACAGCATCATTGCTTATATTTTGCCTGTACATGGAGGTTCCCAGTATGGATCCTGTTGTACCAGGTATCATAAAAACAGGCAAGAAAAGTCAAGAGCTTCAGTCTTGTGTTTCTAGTCTATCTTTTCGTGGTCCTGGCAGCCCCAGCCTTGTGGTGAGTTTTCTACTGATACTACTAGAAATCTTTTTGAAGGTAGGAAGTCTGTTGGAGGGAAGCTAGTAGGCAGTTACTGCCTTTGGTTGGGTGGGGTTAAGTGCATGGACTTCATTCAGTCCCATATTTAAAGCTTCTTTTTGTGTGCGTGTGTTAGATCATCAGGTAGTTCTTTGTGGAAGACTGAGCCAGGGCTATTGCACCATTTTGAACAAATACTTCTAGACTTTCAAAATGTTCCCACTCTTCAATCCCAAATCCATCAAATCTGTTTAATAAAAAAATATGGTAGCTAGACAGTACTTTTCTGCAGTTTTACACCTTCTGTCTCAAATTAAAATATTTGGAGCTGTGGTGTCTTGTTCTTAAATCCCCACCCCCACCAGTAATTTTGCTCATATGTTATCCATAAATCTTGTCTGTTTTAAACGTTCCAACTAATAGTTAGGCAAAACGTTTAGCATAATGATATGATTAACAGAGTCCATTTTTTGGCAGCCTGGATGCTCTTTTTCTTAAGCAAGCATTGCAGTTTATCCTGATTAGAGATAGGAAGGAATTATTCCTCTTCTTGGAGTTCTTTTCTGTTTTTTTCTTTTCTTCTTTTTTTTTTTTTTTTCATTTATATGAGGATTTAGGGGTTTCGTATTCATTTTGCAGGAATATAATATGTGATTTGGCTGGATCTTTGAAGTGGTAATATTATAAATCTCCCAATCACTATTGCCCAATCTGTTTTAGCATTCATGTGCCTAATTTCTGTTTGTAATCTGATTACTGGCTTGAGCTGCTCCAGCTTGCAGCCTATTGCTATGCATTTACTGTACTCCCTGGGACGCGATAGCCTGACAGCTCCAGTCCTGTGCTATGAAAAATCTCTACACGATATTGCTAAGACAGGCCTAGGGCTGTGGCTGGTTGAGAATTAGCTGCTGTTGTAGTTTCTCTTTGCCGAATCCTTTGTTTGTGCAACCATGTTCAGAAATCCTTGGATTTCCAGCTATTTGGGAAATGTTAAATACTCTGAGGAGCAAGGTAAGAGTTCCACGTAGATAGAAGAAAATGCAGTTTATTTGTGTGTGTTTAATCTCTCTTGTATATATATATATATGCATGTGTAAATATTGTTTGACTGGATCTTCTGCAGCTACATTAGCTACTTTAGCAATCAGTATGCAGTTAGTCACCTAGGCTATTTCATTATTTCCTAAAGGACACTTTTGAAAGATCCGATTAGATGGATCTTTTAATTAGCTTAGCTTGCCACCGACTTAGGGCCTTTAAATATACTAAGTAACACTGAAAGGTTGCATCTCCTTCTTTTTTTAATATATATTCAGCATTTTAAATTTCTTATGTATTAAACTATGGACAGTGGTTTTATCGGATAGTTTTTACCTAAGAGGGAGAGGGACTAGGCTGAACAAATGGTTAAACTTGTGAGCAAGTTTGATTTACACTTTGGTAAATATATTCTTAATTTTCAATACAAATATTTAAAATTGTTTTAATGTGGTTATGAGCATGTTTAGAATTCTTTAGTGAAAGTAGGAACAAAATGCTGTTGCAGAGATTTTCCTTCTGTGTATCAGTACTGTGAGGGTAGGTTTTTTTCCTTTAAATTATCCATTGAATTAGGGCTGCTTTAAACTGTTTCTCTTGTGGATATATTTATTTTCTTTTCAAGCAGAGTTGTTTTACTTTTTTTCCTGTGTTTGTATTTAATTTTAAGACTTCCATATTGTAGTAAGTAAGTTTTATTGGACTTTAATCCTCCCACATGGGGTTTAATTTGAACAGGAGGAAATACATAAAATATCAAAACTGTGTAACAGAATATAATTATCTGTTTGTGTTTTCTGTGGTTGGGGGAGGGTGAAGAGGAGTTTGCCCCTATGAAATATAGCAAAATTTTAAGGTGTTTTTGAGGCATTTTAGATGTGCTATGTTACTGAATGTACGTAATGAGTAGGAAGAGTCAGACCGGCTTGTGTGCCCCTTCTTAGCAGCCCTTCTCCCTCCCTTCTCCCAGCAAAGCAATAAAAGCCACTTTCTTGCCTTCTCATCTCCCCTCTCCAGTTTTAGCTAGGGTAGGGAGAATTTCTCTGTGGTCTACTTGTGGTTTTCATGGTGGACAGCTGTTTTAGTGCCAGAAACTATAGGATGGGTTATATCCCTTTAGAACAGCTATAAATTTAAGATATGCCTGGTTCTGATTAGCTAAGCTGATACTGAGCTGGGCTTTTAAAGTTACTGCATACTCTTCTCACAGCAATGTAAATCTGGCCATTTTAGAGGATACTTATGGTATGGACTATTATTTTAATGTTGTAGTGTAAAATATAATGATTTATATAGCATTTGTACTGTTTTTCTTAAAATATTCTGTTTTGGTCTAACAAGATGTTTCTGTGTAATCTGTGTGCTTTATTCTCCATTTTCTTGGAAAGAGAAAATGAATGTTAACAAAACCAGGAAAAAGTTGGCTATTAAAGCTGAAGAATGCTATTAGCAAAGCTGCTTAAGATCTGCAGTGACTTGTAGCAGATGCCTAAAAAATGCCTTTTTGCACATTTTAAGCAGCTTTATCAAGCTGTTAAAATAGTAGTTTTTCTTTTATTTAAAATCTATTCACCTGGAGATGTGGCAGAAAGAAGTGGAAGAGAGGAGAAGGGTGAAAAGTTTTGAAAGGCATAGACAAAAGATACATTCTCTAAATTTGTTGTCAGCTATAAGTTTTATTAAACCATTTCTGCAAAAATAAGAAACATGCCACCTAGATTTTAAAATATTTTGTACAAGCAGAAAATATTTTTTACCGCTTAGCTCTTTTTTGAAATAGTTGAATCTCAGCTCTGAGATGGAGTAAAAGGGATGTTGCTGCTTTTGAATTGTTCTAAAGTCCAGGTTAGGTAATATTCAGGTCTATCTCTGAAAAAATAAAGTGAACACTGTGTCAGTGAACAACTGTTTATTAATTTAGGGACTTGGGGTAGTTGACTTAATGTGGATGGGGACAGAAGGTAATTTTCCCATTGGGAGTAAATTATTAGTAGCTTCATGTGTTTTTCAAGGTGCTCCCCTGCTCCCTGGCCAGCAGTTCTCAAAGGTCTTTTAATAGCATCCTCATTGTTGAATGGAGGGAGCCCGTACTTGGAGCACTGGTCCCTGTTGCCACTGGTCATTGATTAGACCCTGTAATGGTGCTCTTGACTGGAGAAATGAAAATGTTAAATCTGGGGGGAGAGAGGGGAGATTGCCCATTGCTTGTTATGGTTCACAAAGGGTTTGGGAACTAGTTGCTTTGTCATACGTACTTTTTTGAATTTAAGGCTGCATCTAACACAGTTTTGCTCTCAGTGTAAACACCTGTTTCTTTCTGCAAATAAGCATGTTCTAAGGCTATTCAGAAAGAAACAAAAGCTTCCAAGCAGTAGAAAACCTTCAGAAATATTTATGTCATGGATAGTGTAATACTGTTGTTGCAACAGATCCTCAGCTGGGCATCTCCGACTTCTGCAGTGAATATGCAGTTTTTATAGTATTGCTCGGCTCAGCCAAAAAGGCTCTTGCTGCTTGCAGCATTTCTCATTTGCAGATTGATTCACAAACATGTCTACCACCCATTTTATAAGCTGGGAAACTGAGTCAAGGAGTTTAAATGATAGTCCCAGGCTGCAGTGCTGTGTTATGAATACTGGGATTTGAGCATGGCAGTTCCATAAAGGGTTGATGCTTTTGTTGTGTTTACTGTCTGTACTCATTTTTGCAAGATTTTGGTTTATCACCATCGTGGACATGCCACCTTATGCTCCTTTCACTCAAGGCAAGGCCTTTGTACAGTCTTTTCCAGTGGAAAAGGACTGCAACTGGACACTGTAACCTAGTTTTCTAAAAGTTCCCCATTTATTAAAGGATCTTCACGATGGTGTGGTTTTTTTCATTTCACAGATTTTGACAAAGAAAACTCAATCAGATTTAAACCTTCGCGATTGCTCCACAGGAAGAGAGCGTTAAGGTAAGGTCAAGTTTTTCCTGCCCAGTGAAGATGACTGGGTTGCACAATTGTAACTTGCAGTCGTTGCTTGAATCTGTGTTTATTCTTTTGTCGGGGAAAATGATTATTGGTCCTCTTGCAGGACCAAGCTGTGGCATAAAGCAGATGCTCTGAATAGGTATTTAAAACACCAACTGTGTCCTAAATAATGTGAAAATGTATAGCTGGCATCGCTAAGGGAAGAGTCCCACTCTGCACTGAGCCTCCTGCCACTGCAATGCCCATGTTTCCTTCCATGGCACATACAGAGTGCAGACATTTAGTGAACCAGCTTGGAAAACTGATCTGTCTGAAAAAGGAAGTGGCTGAAGTGGGTGAATTAATTATACGGCTGTGCAGAGAGCTTTGTCAGCACATGGGAGGGGGACACTGCAGAGATGAATGAAGAAGTAACGTTACTGCTGCTTCCTTGCAGGGCCGTGCTGCCTTGTGCCTGCAGTCTTAGGAGATGGGTCCACAAAGCTGAGTGTGGGGATACAGTTCACAGTTAAGCAAGGTGGCAAGTCACGTTCCCTCTCTGTTCCCATCCTTACTCTGACTGCTTTTTGGTCCTTTGTGCTCGCTGGACTCATTCATAACAGCACGGAGAGGAGGTCAGGGCGTTGGGAACTGACTCTTGCCCCAGCAACCAGCTCTTTTGTTGGCTCAGTTGCACAAGAATCCAGCAGCCTTAGGCACCCAGGCTCCTGTCTGCAAGCATCTTTTCAGTCACACTCACCTTCTGGAGAGCATCTGATTCCCTGCCGTGTTGTTTCTTTGGTACTGTAGAGATATGGAGGGAATACGTGTACTACACATATTGTGTTATGGAAGGCAGGTAGAGGAAAGAAGAAATGAGGGTAGTAGAGAAGGTTGTGACTGTAGAATAGACCTTTTACTTAAGAGTCCAGGGAAGGATATTCTCCTGGAGGAAGAAAAAGAGAAGAAAAATGAAAGCCAAACACCTAGCTGGCAGGTATACAAGTGGATTTTCATGCACGTGTTTCAATCACACAATCTCCATATATCCCATAGCTCTAATCCAGATGGCAGGGCAGCGTTACCGGTGGCATTTGGATAAAACTTCTCCTTGGTTTTGGGCATGTAACTAGGTTAGTGGGACAGCTATTTAGAAACCATATGCTGCTGCTGCAGCAGCAGATGAAGTTTTCAGCCTGGAATCCCTGATGTATAGAAGCAGCCCACACTTACTTTGGAAGTTGCAAGAGCAGTGTAACTACTGAGACTGTCAAATACTCTACTAATGCCACATTATACATTGTTTTTAAAGAAAACTTTTGAGGTTGTGAAATATTGTTGCCTGTATTTTAATAGGAATCATATGAATTGCTGAAAATTGGAGAGAATAATGAGTTTGTAGGGAACCCGGGGCCAAACCACACACAAATCCTGTGTGAAACAAACTTGTGGGACCTCATTGTTGATTGCATTTCATGAATCACAGGCTATATTTCAGGCAAGCAAAGGAGACATTGCTCTTTCAGTATCCAGATTTAACAGGGGCTTTAAGAAGAAAGAATTCTTGCAAACTTCTGAAATATATTTTTTTTCACTATTTGGAATTGATTTAGCATCATTCCAACTCAATTTAAATTCCTAATGAATGTTCTTATTGAATACTGTGAGATGTCCTAAATATGCCTACTGTCATTTTTAGAATGAATTTTATATATGTCTCTATAAATACCCAATTTTTTGGCTTGAATGTATCATCTTCAGAGTGGTGCTCTGAATTCTCTGTGCAAGTGAAAGCAATGTATTTGATACATCACTTTAAAAAATTTTGTGTTTGTAATGTGCAAATATTTAAGACAGGCAATGCAACCTGCAGATTTGTGAGAGAGAACAAAAATTTCCCTCTGAAGAGGGAAAACTCCTCCACTGTGGATGAAATAGTATAGGAAAATATTTAATAATTTAAAAATAAGTAAGTAAATAAAAGTTGACAGTCTGTCCAGAGGGAAATAGAAAATGAAGGCATTGCGGAAACTGTGTAGGGACTTTTCCAAAGCAGATAACCTGTGATGCCATGTAGTCCAACAGGGGTTAAGCTCAAGAAGTTTATGGTTATTAAAAGAATTTTAATGAAATCTGCCAGTGAGCAAAGGCTGGAAGCCACCCTCAGTACAAAGGAGGAGGGAGCTCACATACAGGAAGAACTGGATGACCTTGAGGAGTAACAGAAAAGGGATGTAATGTAATAATACTAAGTGCACAGTTGTGCATTGGGGGCTGATAAATTTTTCTGTCACTTGCAACTGATGAAAGCAAAGCCTTGGCATATTAGTTTCTCATAAGGGATTGAGCAACCAATATAGTATAGTTATAAAAGGGCAAATGTGTGGTAGATCCTGTTATTCATCTGGCTGGTCATATAATAATGCTTTCTCTATTAAAATTCCTGTTTTGGTAAGACACTGCTAAGGCCCAGATCTGGCCTAAAGACTGTCCAATTCTGGTCACCATATACAAAAAAGATTTTACTTGAAACAGGAAAAGATATAATCAATGAAACTGAGAGCATGTTCTTGAGGAAGCTCAGTAGGTGTGGAAAACTTCTGTGAAGAAAAAGAAGTAAGGTAACCAACAACACCAGCACAAGAAGAAATGGATGGAAACCCAGTGAAAGACATTTAGACTGGGTTTAGATGGTCTCTGGCTTCGGAGTCCCTGGAACTCCCTGGAGTTTGGAAGATGGGACAGGAATGAACCTACCTAATTTACAGTATTTAAAAGTTTGTTGATGATCCACAAGCAATCCAATAATACAATTATTTTTAGAACCAGCTAGCGCTAGTCCTTGTTTTGTATGATTTTACCCTTGGAAATTCATCTGGGACTGAGGCACAGCTGTCAATGTTAGTGCATAGTTAATTTAAACAGGATTTTGCTGTATGAGTGAATACTTTTCTGTACACAGTCCCACTGTTAAGTTTCTTTCCCCCAGAGAAACTTAAGGTGCTGCACTGTCACAAGCGTTATGGAAGCAATTGGAGATGCTGCTAAATAAAGCCCATGTATTCAGAAGTCATGAGCTCAGTCCCTCAATGCTTTTGAGACAAGTCTTAAGTAATCAAATTGATTTGACAAAATAAATTTGGGGGTTGATTTATAGCCTTAGACCAATATTATTCATGTTTTTCAAACTCATCTTCAGCCAAAAGGAGTAGGAACTGCTTTCAAATGGAAACTGGGAATCTCTCCACCTTGGGGTTCTCCAGGAGCTGTGTCTTTTAAGAAAATAACATATTGTGAGGCTAAGAAGAATCATGAGTGTTTGCGATGTGGAATTAGGCATATAGAAATAGACAATTAACTCAGTCTGTCCCGTCTCAGATGACACACGCACCTATTTGCTTGTGGCTGCTGTGTGCTGTTTTCTTAATTTTATTTTGTTGTTTGCTTAGTTCCATTAAAGTGTTTTTGTCCTGTGAGGATACACAGTTTTCTGTAATGGAGAGCTTTTTGCAGCTCTTCATCTTCTATTTGCTGTTTTCTGTAGTGACTGACATTGCTTTTCTTGGCAGCACCTGGAATAATTTCAGTAAGTGCAGTTGTTGGAGACGATTTGCAGCAGGTGGCATGGTGCCTGAGTGTGACACAGCCCAGTTTCTTTATTGTCATTTCACTGGTTTTATTCTCTCTTCAATGTCATCTTACAAAGTGATATTATTTATAAATGATAAAGAAGCAAATACTTCTTGGAGTTCATGTAAAATGTTATTAGTTAAAACTCTTCTCAATGAGAAATGTTCTTTTGGAATAGCGAGTACAGAATATATATATATATTTTACTGTTTTTTCTTTTCTAACCAAATACACGTTCTGAAAGGGTATTCAATTATTTAAAAAGCCATTTGAAACCTGTCCTAAGGAAGGATTTTCCAACAGTAAGGCTGTGCAGTTTGTCTTATCAGAATGACCATAAATCTTATGGTACATCACTGCCGTGGCAAAATGAAGAGCCTGGGGTCACTGTGGGGATTTGTATCTGTTACACCTGTCTACACAGTTTACTAAAGGTTTTAAGACATCTAAGTTTTCTTATGCGTGTTTGGGATAGTTTAGAAGTCACAATGACAGAGTATAGCAGTTCTCTCTATTTTTAGGAATTGGAGATAAAAATCTTCTCACTTTGTTTACCCATAAGGAGCAACGTTTCCTCCAAAAAGTCTCCATAGACAGTATCTACTGTACCCCATTATGACAGCTACATTTTACAGTTAATTTTTTTTATATTTAATGAACATATTTAAAGAATTACTTTGTCTCATCTAAATGTGCACTTTTGCTTTTTTGAAAAGACAAGGTATAAAACTAAATGATCTGCTGCTCATATTAGTGTATTATAAGTCATATAAGATCCAGAGGTCAGTGCAGTAACAATCGGGCAGTCATACAGAAGGCTTCTAGGTGGATTGTACATACAGTACTTCATTTGATGAAATATGTTTTAATATTTATAGAGAATCATTCTATATACATTATTTCAAATGTGAGCATTTTGAAGGTAGTCTCTGGTCAGTAATTTAATGCAAAAATGTGTCACAGTCAGTTCCAAACAAGTTTAAAATTATGTTAGGTTTGGCTTTGTGAGTTTCTTGGGATTATTTCTTATTTTGTTCTTGTGGAAAATATTTTATTTGATATTTCTGTTAGACTGTCTTGCAGTAAATTGGTTACATCTTGACTTTATTTGATTTGTAGCATAAACATCCACAGTTTTGTAAACCAGATGTTGCTTTCAGTTTTCAGAAGGAGTTCTCATTTGAAGATAAGGAAGAACTTGCAAACAGTACAAAGGATATTGATGCTAATCTCTTAGCAGTACTTCCAAAAGGTATGTAAGGGAATCACATTATGAACACAAGCAGTAATTTAACAGCATGTGAAGTTTAGTCTATGCAAGTGCAAGGCACAATTAAAATCACTTAGGCACAGATGTTTTGTAAATGAGTTTTCTTTTCCCTGTGAAGTATGCATAGGGGGTGAACCAGTGCTCTTCTACAAGGGCTCGTTACATCCCTGCTTCATAAACTTCAGCTCTGTTTATCTAGTTTTCAGTAGGCTAAGAAATAGTTGAAATTCAAAAATTGAGAGGTTTCTTTGTACAGTTAGATTCATACTGAATTCAAAGGTTTTGACTTGTCTTGTAGTCATAGCTTTTTACAGTCCCCTTTGGTGGCTGATAGAACCACTGTACTTGTGTGACCAGCTGACTACACACTGAATTTTAGTCTTGAATGCTGAAGGACCTGCACTGCCTATGGGCTTTGGGGTTTTTTTAAAACTTCTGTCTTAGTCTGAATAACTTAGGAAGAAAACAGCAGTTCCATCTTTACCTTTTGTCACAGTTGAAGTAAAAGCAAGAATTAATCCTCTTGAATTATTTAGAGGAAATCACAATCTGCTTGGAAATAGTTCTTGACCAGTAAAGTGTGACATTTGACTGAAGAACTATGTGTAACTGGCATAAAGGTGTCTCTTCACTCAGGGATGCTGTGGATCTCAGAACTTTGATTAAAATTGTGTGTGTGTCTCTTCTGATGGTATTTTTACCCTTTTCAGACAAACTACAAGGTTAGATGCATTAATTCCAACATAAAGGAACTGGCTTGCTCTTTTAATGTCATTTGTTGCACAGTTCCTTTTGAAAGGAGCCCTTATTCCAGCATAAGATTTAAATGATGTTCTTGCTTTTATAATATAATCATTACAGATGCTTGGAAAGACACTTCATTGACACGATGGAAAAGAGTGATATGCATGTATACAATGCAGACTTCCTCAGAGCACTAGTCAATAAGAATACATAGTCCCTCATTATTCCATATACTTCACCCTACAGTCATGCTGGCCAACAAGTTAATTTTGAGTGCCTTCACTCGAGAAACCTTCTCTGTAAGTTGGTTCTCAGTGAATTAATTGCTATTCCAAGATGTCTCTGTTTCCTAAGAAATTAATTTTGTAATAAAGACATCGGGTTTGGTGTGTACCAGACTTTAAGAAAAAGTTAGCAGCGGAAGCTGATGGTTACAGTCAGCAGTGGGAGCTGAGGGAACTACTTGAAGCCCAACACTTTCTGAAAATTGAGGTGATTCGTCTCACCTAGGGCCTTACTTTGATCCGGCTTTGCTCATGTTGGAAAATCAGTGGAATACATTTAATTTTCAACTGGTACAGACTGAACTGAGGTTCAAAGACTTTAACTTAGGTCTCGCACATTGCTGCCTGCAGTTAAGCATTGAACATGTCAGTATGCCTCTGCTAGCATAAACACAAGATAAATGCTTCTCCAGCTGGTTTTGTAGACCATCATCTTTCCAAGTGAGAGGAGGAGGTAGGAAAGAAGCTGGTAAGCTTCACTATTGTGTTAAATTTTCCTCAAAATGAGAATGTATGTTCCTGCATTGCGATGGTTATTTACCATCTCTGAGAAGTTACACTTCTGTCACTGAACTTTTGATTCACATCTACTGAGGCTTCACAAATGTATGTGCTCACTCTCTACTAGGGACTTTTGGAAGGCTTGATTTAGTTTTTACAGCTTCTGTATTTTAAAAATAAAACTGCTGTTACTTGTCTGTAACTTTATCCACGCGTATCCCCTCGGCTGTTACCAGAGAGGGCTTTCAGCAAAAGCACGTTTGCATACTGTAACAAAAGTTTCTGAAAGATTTCTGAATTTTATAAGAATTTCACCTTAATTTGGGGATATTTTTAAACATTTTTATGAAGTGCACTCCAAATGTACTTTTGGGGTTTTATTCTGGGACAAGACATGAAAAAATACTGCTTTTGTTAAATGCTGTTATTGTAAGGTGAATTCTGTTCAGAAAGTCTACAGTTACCAAAATTAAGATGCCTCTTGACAGTCTACCTGACAGGGTATCCTACCATAGCATCCTATTCAACATCCTGAAATAACCTGAAGTTCAGGGCTGTTCCTGAACTGTGGCTGTTCTTCCTGTTGCCCTTAACTATACTGACCAACAGCGCTTACAAAGTATGTTGGCATGAAGTAGCTTAGATAAGGAGCTTTTACTGTGAAATTAATTATTTTAAGCTTCTTAGTCTTTTCTTGTGTGCTGAATCAGATGTTTGTGCTGTCTTTTAGGTTGAAGTGTTGTTATTCTTTAATGCTGTTATGGGTGTCTTTGCAATGGTATAGTTTCTACTGGTCGTGTGGAAGAACATCCCATGAACAGATGGGAAATTGGCACCAATATATTCAAATTTCAAACTGAAAATAGTTTCTACTGGTCGTGTGGAAGAACATCCTATGAACAGATGGAAAATTGGAAACCAATATATTCAAATTTCAAACTGAAACAGAGAAACCCAATCACCGAAGCTTGCAAGGGCCAACTAGTGTCCTTTGAAATGTCCAGTGAATGACCAGTGTCCAGTGAAATTTCTTCAAATGTCTTTCTTGTTTTGAAGTCAAATATTTTATTCAGCGAAAAGAAGTCAGTGGAATAGAAGACTTCATGCTATTCAGCGAAAAGAAGTCAGTGGAATAGAATACTTCATGCATTCTAATATTTTTTATTTTTTTTTTGCACTTTCTTGTTCTTCTCTTTCCCACCTCTCCAGAAGAAGAATATTGCTGAAACTGCTTTCACAAAAAAGCTCTGCAGATGTTGGCCAACCTAGCTGAAATTACTGTCTGGAATCTCAAGTGTGGAAAAAGTGTAAGGCAGCATAGAGTAGTCCCATGCTATTTTTGTCTCATCTTGTTTGGGAAGGTGTTGGAGAGATGCTTCATGAGGCCAGTGCTCTTTTTAGGACTGCAAAGCGGTAGTAGAATCTCTGGAACTTCAGCTAACACGTAGCAAGGGGTGTTGAGCTAATGCTGCTGGGAGTTCTTCGGATGTTCCACATTTTTTGTATATGGACGTCTTATAGTCAAGTTTCCTTTTTTGGGGGAAAAAAAGGAGAAGACTTTAGTATATGAAGCTATGCTTTAGAGCTTTACTAAAGCTGTGTGAAAGACCTGTTGTCTGATGATGGTTTTAGGGACTGTATAAATTGGTGACTAGGGAGAAAAAAGATCAGGATTTCGATGGAATGTGGTTTTATTAACTGTGAGTTGTGGAGGCCTTTGACTTGTCTGAAGTGGCAGAAAAATTACGGGTTTGTTTTGACCATTTTATGTATGTATAGCTGACAGATGGAACAGAAAAGCTCCAATAGCCACAGGAACAAACTTAAACAGAAGTAGGTTTGGCAGAGGTGAGAGCAAAGTATTTATGAGAAATCATTTCCTTTGGTGTGAATGTGAGATTAAGACTGGTTTCATGTGGATAAGTTCTCTGTTTAATAACAGTTCCACTGCTTGCACAGCTTGAGGAGGCAGGGCAGCAGCAGGAACTGCTCGTGCATTGAGAGAAAAGTCAATGAAAACACAATGTAAGGGCTCATCTTTGCATTGGTGTTGGTTCAAGATGCACATTTTGCATTGCCCAAGTCCAGTTCCCATCCATCTCCAGAGATTGTTCCTGGAGCTTGCTGACTTTCACTGGGTCTCTTACACTGTCAACCTCATCAACAACATATTCTTTGCTGAAGATGCTGAAACTAGGCATGGAAGAGGTGTCCCATGAATTAGCACTGTGAAGTAGCTGCATACTTAGCTACTCTGCACTGCTAGTTGAATCAAATGTGTATGTATTAGATGTTTTTCCATGGCATGATCACAATCTGAGCTAACCTGGCTTGAGAAATTTAAGTGTATAGCTTTAGTCTGCTTTCTGTAAAAATGTAGACTGAAGGAGCTGTTTTGGAGGGTGGCCCAGTTGATTAATCATACATTCTTAGTAGGCACTCATCTGTAGCCTCAGACACTATATTCATACCTCATTCATAATGCTTCTCTGAGTAGTCATGATCAGAATACATTCATTCTTGCTGATCCAGAACATTTTACCTGGAGTCCTAGTGGCTTTTCAGCATGTAAGGTTGATACGACAGCCAACATCAATAGTATCTATCTGTATCTGAGAGGTAGGAGCACTGGTATTGACTGCAGCAAACTTCCTTGATATTTCTCAGCAAATCTGAAACTCTGACTGAGCTGTACATGTAAGTTCTTGCAGTAGAGGAAAGGGAGAGAAGGTGCATCAGATGTATAAAAGGGTGGTGTTTGAATAATATTTATCCTCTAAGTATCTAGAGCAATGAAGTCTGGTAGGGAAAAAAGGTGATGGATTTACATCTGCAGTGGTGTGGAACATTTCTACTAGACACTTGACTCATCAGGCTTTTGTGATGGTGATCTAGGGCTGATTTCACAGGCTGTAGGCTATAGCTTACTTTAACTTTTGAACTCTGGGTCAATAGGAATAGAACCCCAGAGGTGTATTGCATTAGAAAAAGGCACACACAGCTTTTAGCACCACATCTTTGCCAAGGCAATGATATGAGGGTTTATGTGTGCAAGGCGGTTGTTAGGCACACACTGCCTCCCCTCCTTTGATAACCTGGATGGTTTCTCTTTCTGGTGGTAAGAAGTCATGCCACTCTTGTTTATGAAGCACTCGGTGCTCCAGTGTGGTTTGCAAACATCACTGCTAACTGTGCACATATGTGTATATATAGGGATTACTTCATCTGTCATGCCTGCTGTTGTGAACGGTGACAGCTGTCGACTAGCACATAACACCACCACACAGTTTAGGGGGAGAGAAGGGACGTATGTCCAATTAAAACTACCAAGGAAAAGTGGCAAAGTAAAAAGTGATTAACCATGCAGGAATATCATGAGGGTACATGGTAATTTTCACTCCATGAGTCACTGGGATTCTTGGAATCTGCTCGATGTAAGGGAGTGGAGGAAAGTAAGGAATAGGGGACACTCTTTCTCTTTAAACATAGTCAGTTCCCAACCTTTGTGTAGACAGGATAAGCAGTAATTCCATACTGCCCAACTTTGAAACAGGTTACTATAGCGTGTAAGCTTGACCTCACCTATTCAAAATACAACTTGCCCTGTTTATACTAGATCTTGACATCTGCTAGGATGGCATAGCGGATTCTAGCTTAGCCTGGAAGTACTGGTAGGGGAGGACTTCTTGATGTTTACACCAATGTGCCTAATGCACTTTAGACAACCTAAGCTTAATAAACGAGGAAAACAGGAGGAAAATGCTTGTTCCTCGACAAAAACTATTTCAAACCTCTTCACTTTATTCAACTATTCCTTCTTATTCTAAAGCATTTTAGCAAGTTTCTGTGAGTCTAGTAGCTTATAAACTGTATAATCTTTTGTTGTCTCAGTTTCAGAATTAAGAAAACTGTTTGAACCAAACAACCAAGATTTTTTGGAAATGAAAAGGTAAAAAAAAAGTCTTCGGCCCGTAAAACAAAACACACAGCTTGTTTTGTTTTTTCCTCTTAGAAACTCTCCCCTCAAATCTTCAAAGATGCCTGATTTCAAGGTTTTCACATCTTTTTCAGAAAAGAGAGAATAGCTAGACGCTTAGAGGGAATTGAAAATGATACACAACCCATGCTTCTACAAAACTGCCCAGGATCAGTCACACACCGCTTACTAGAGGAAGATACACCAAGATATATGCGGGCAACTGATCCATACAGTCCCCATTTAGGTAAGCATTATCTTGCATTTCTTAGTTACTTCATGTTTGCTACCCTATCATTTGTTCAGTACTACATGGAGAAGAGTTTTATAGGAGAGCTTTGGTCGGGGTATTTTTAACTTGCCTTTTGATTCTCCAGTTGTCTTATTTGAAAAGGGTTGGTTATCCATATTGTTTTAGACGAACAATAATTTGATATGAGACTCTTAAGGAATGACTAATACACATTTCTGAATCATTTGTATGTGCTTTTGGAGACATAAGTGCAAACGTATAATGTGTCTGTGCAGTCACTAGTACACTTTGATTATCACTCAATGTGAACGGTGGGTAGGATACTTGGAGTTCTGGGATGGACTTGCTCATATATGTTGTACTTTTGACAGGAAGATCAAATGAAGAGGAGGAAACTTCAGATTCTTCTGTAGAAAAACAGCCCAGATCATCCAGATACCGAGCAGAAATCACAGGAGGTAATACAGAGCCCTTGTATAGTACAGGCAACATGGATGTCCAGGAGCTGGAGTCAAAAGCAGAAAGAATAGCTAGGTACAAGGCAGAGAGGCGACGCCAGCTGGCAGAAAAATACGGATTATCTCTTGATTCTGATTTGGATTCTGACTACTCATCCAGATATACGCGGGCAAGGAAAGATCCCGACAGCTTGGAAAGAAAGGGAGTGAAAAGTGAAAGGCAAGATGATGAAAACAAGGACTCTGGCTCTCTGTATTTGTCCAGGACTGAGACAAAGGAGGCAAAGAGTGTGATTTCTGAATCCAAAGAGTACTCCAGCCGTGAAAAAGATGGTGTTCCAGATAAAGAAGACCTTTCAAATGAGAAGAGTGATAGAAAAGCAGATGATGACAGTGCCATTAGACAGGCTTCTGAACCTTCAGCAACCTTGGATAGTTCTGTCTCCCTTACTCTTTCTGGACGAGAATCTTCCTCCTATAATGAAGTGCCAATATCACCAAAGCAAACCCCCAGAGAGTCCCTTTCTTCACCAAAGCGGGCAGCGTCACCAATCCATTTGCAGAATGACCAGCCCTTGCACAGTAACATCAGGCAAAGGTAAGCATGATTTTTATTTGTTTGTTTATACAGTACATTCCTTTATCTTAATCAACTTCTGTAGACGCAGCAGCGTCTACACTGTGAATGTATCTATTACCCTTGAAGAATTTATTTGGCGCCTTTGGATGTCTCAGGCTGGATTGGTTGGGTTTATTGAATCACATCGTGTTTCTGATGCAAGGAAGTGGGTATCTATTTCCATGATTAGATATAGCCTTGGTTTCACTTTATACTGTACATAGAATTTATGCTAAAATTAGGTCATTTGTAGGGGGAGTGGAATAACTGATATTTAAGGTATTTACACAAACTAGAAATTGAAGCAGTTATGGTTCTAAATTTGCTCTTTTTTTCATAACTTGTTAGAGCAGAGCAAGCCTTTTAACTTTTTCCCTCTGTATCCTGTAATTGTTTGAGTGGGGGTTTCCAAGTGAAAGCAAGTTGTTTCTCAATGAAGATTTGAATAGTTTCATGACAGCTTTTGCCAAAATAAAACAGGTCTCAGAGTTAAAAGCTGAGAATTGACATAGTAGTTCATTTGTTTCCCTTCTGTGAAAGCGTAAAAACTCTTTTGAATTGATAGGTAATCTTTCAGATAATATCAGGGTATGTGTGTGAAAAGGCAAAAGAGAGAGTTATGGAAAATGTAGCCTCCCTCATGGTATGCTGAATTACTTAAGATTTGACAAATTTACATGAGTAATAGGGTAACCAGACTCTACCAGAAGGAAAAAAAAAACAAAAAACAAGCATTTTCAATAATTTCACATTGTAGTTTCAAACTCTAGTGCAAAAACAGACTGTCAAAGTGTTATGGTGACTGAGAACAATGTGTGACTAAGAATTTTTTTGAAAGTATGGTTTTCTCTAATTGTGATTCTTCAATTTCTGGGCAGGTGGATAGATGGAAAATAATAGATGGAAAATAATAACTGTAGTAACATAAGCTAAAATGTTGCAGCTAAAAACTGATGTAAATCATAATGAGAGTTTAATTGTAAGCACATTTGTATCATGCTGAGCAGTGCTGACTGTTCCTAAAAAACGAATGAACTGGCATAAACTGAACCATTTACACTTTTTGGCATTTTTTGCAGTAGGTCCAGAAACAAGCTACCTTGACTAGACTTCTTTATCCTTCCCATCGAAATCACAAAACTTGATTCTTATTTGTTGTGCCTTTTCTTGTTAACTGTCATCAGCTTACCTTAACGTTTGAATGAGGAAGCAATCTTCCACGTCAAAGGTTAACCACCTAGTGGATTAAGTCATCTATTTACAATGCCTATAAACTGCTCAAATATACTTAGCCGCCTTTTTTGTTTCACTTTCTTACACAGGACACACCAGTAGTAGTCTCTTCATATGTTTTTCATAGTTTTTCATTGTTCAGGTGACTTTTAATCCTGCTTACCTTCTTTTGGAGGGATATGTGGCTATATAAGCTATCATTGGACTCTCCCAATTAAGCCAACATTTTAAAGGAATATTGTAATTTCAAAGAAGATGTCAGAGGGAAAGTAACTCAACGTACTTAGGAAGTACTGTCTTATATTTAGTTTCTGTTCTAAGCTTACAGTTCTGCTACTACAGTAAGGAAAATAGTCATTGCAGGGTCATCCATACGATTGAGACTGGAGTTGTACTGAACTCCTTAAGCCAGCTAGGTTATTCCAGGTTCTAAAAAACTCGTCTCTGAAGCAGTCTCAACTCAAATACTACAAAATATTATCCCTTGTCTTCAAAGGGTCAGTTCGAGATAAATCTCTTAGCTAATCCAGTTACTGATAGGAAGGTATATTGGAGCAACGGACTTTTGGCAGCTTGTTTTCTTTGTTTTATAAGATGAAGGAAGGGATGAAGTTTTCAGCCTTAGGAAAGCAAAGAGAGTAGCCTATCAAGCTGTATAGCCAAGAATGTGTCTGCTGCAGTGTAAAAAGGGGGTTTATTTTCTTTAGTTTTACAAAGGAATCCTAGTCCCTGTTTCTGTGAGGGGAAACCAATGAAACACTCAACAGGGAAATGCCTTTGGTTATCTCTAACTCAGAGGAAGCGGTGCTGCAGGCAGCATTGGTGGGATGGCAGCTGCCCTGGTGGAACAGCGTGCTGGCTATAGAGACACCTGAGTCCTCTCATTCACAGATTAGCCTTTAATGTGGAGAAATCAGGTCTCCTTATAAAGCTCTTTCATTTTCAGCTAACAAGTGTGTTTCTAATGCAGCTCTCTAAGCCAGTTACAAGTTCAGACTGAGCAAGATGAAGGCATTATCAAATCATTCACAAATTCCAGCTGTTTCCTTTTAAATCTGCCACTTCTGGTATTACCTATTTCTTATAATAAAAGGTGCTGCAAAATTTGGGCAAAATAAAAATAATTAAAGAAACAATGTTTTTAATGGGGGCATACTTTTTCATTTGTTAAAAGTTATAGGTCTGTATGAGATCTAATGCTGAGTGAAACACTGAGACATCAGCCGTGTTTGGCAAGTGAGCCAGTTCTGCAGGGTCTTCTATTTTTGAGACTTGGTTGTCTTCTGTTTCCAGATAATGAAATGCTAGGATGCATTTTCAGGTGGGTTCTGACAATAGGACAATACCAGAGTTTAAACTCCATCCCATTTGTGGTATAGTGGTTTTCACTTCTCTGCTCTGCAGTCATGCCATAATAACAAATGAGAGACTGGGGCAAAAGCAGCACGAATAAGTCATAACTTAATACAAATTTCTGTCTCCATTATCATTAATTTCAGATTCTTTCTGGACAAGGCTTGGGTCAGTATTTGTGTAAAACAGGTTTCCCACAATTAACTGTCTGTCTTATCTTTTGAAGGAAATCATCTGCACCCAGCAAGATGTGGTGTAGGTCTTACAGCAGCCAAGAGTTTAAACTTAAGATTTGATCTCTTGTTTGGATATGTGTGTAGGCAGTAGGTGGTACTTTAACTGCTAAATTGCCAAGAGCACGTTCTTTTTGAAAACCCCTGACAACTTCCAGTTCCAGTGTGTACTCACTGCTGTGATATTCGGAGATTTAAGAATAACCTCGAAGAAACTCTTGTCCCTGTTTCTGAGTTGTAAAGAAACTGTTACGTTACTGTGTGGTAGTCTCCTGTAAGGCCATTTGCACAAATGAAATAAGGACTAATGCCAGCTTTCCAGGTGGCTGCTGTTTTGAAGTCGGTTCCACATTATATAAGTTGCAAAATTGTTTTTGTTAAATTTAAATTTGCTGAGTTCAAATTGCAAAATAAATGCAGCTTGCTTTGGAATACATACGAAAGCTTTGTGCCTTCAGACCTAAGATGATTTAATAATTAATCCTATTATCCATCACTGAAGACAGCAAAGTGCTGAGAAGGTATCATTTGACATTGTCTTCATATGGCTGCTGAAGTGGCAGATTAACTCTAAATTCAAAACATGGCTTGCGTTCTTCTGACTGCTCTCTTCAAAGGATGAATGATCAAGTACAAATGATTGCTACTTGAGCCATGCCCACTATAAAAATGTGCCAAAGTACACATTAAGAGAGGAGAAGGAAGTTTGCTTGCTTCAAAGCAATTCCAGCTACCGGGTCAGCTCCTGTGAAAAGTTTTTTACCTTCTATTTGGTCGGTTTCTTTAGGAATTGAAAAACCTTTGGAAAAACAAAAGATGTTTTAACAGTTGGTGTTTGACTTTGTTCTAAGCTTGATTTGGATAAGGTGACAACTGTAGGTGAGTTCTCAAATTTAAACTTATTTGCAGTAAATGCACCTTTATCTTAAGAGCAGTCATTGATTTTGCTTTTTTTTCATATATTTTTATTAAAGGACCAGCTAAGAAAAATCAAAGTAGATTGCCTGGAGCTTAATTTGGGATTTTCATCCCAAATGGCTCTACTGCAATGCAAGTTAAAAGTATTTGATGTGATGTACTGTTGCTGAGGGACTGTAGATAAAAGAAGGGCATTAGTAAAGTATTTGAGAAACTGTACTTAGGTAGTCTGCAAACACCCTTTCCTGTAGGGCTCTTAAATTTGCAATGCTCACGTTTCTGTTTATGCTTTCAACTCTACAATGGAAACAGAATAAAGACAAGATAAAATGGGGGTTTGCTTTGTTTCTTAAGCTTTTCTTTTCCCCACACAGCATGTTTTACTTGAGCTAACTAGGTTTGCATTTTGGAAGTTTTTGTGATACGGGGCTACAAGAGGAGGGAGAGATTCCAGCAGTTCCTGAGAATTTCTTAGGAAGTATGATATGGCCACCTGAATTTCTAACATCATTAAACTCGTATTACTACTTAGTTTTGGACCCAGTGGTCTTTACCACTTCAAACTACAAATCAAAGGAATGGGTTTAGCAACTTTTCCAGGTGTCCTTACATAAACCCGTCAAACTCACCTGCAACGGCAAATGACAAAAATAAGATTGTATAGTTGCTTTCACTTCTCAAATTCTGGACAATGTACACTCGGTAAAGTTACCTTTGTGTAATATTTAATATTCAGAACACTTTTTATTTGTTTGTGGATTTAATATGTCAGTTTATTTCACATTTTATCACCATTCAATTTGATTAATGTGCTGTGCTTTTATTTTCATGAACAGTCTTCTGTAATTGAGTAATTAGAAAACAAAAAAAAGTGGTTGGGAGGGAAGATTGGAAGAAACAATGGGAATATGTGTTGAGTTCTCAAAAATTACCTGAAGTTCTGTTTTCTATAGTAGTGCAGGGAAAGCAAAACCTGAGTGGTTTCTTCAGAAAGATTCAGAAGGGGACACACCTTCACTTATCAGCTGGCCCTCCAGGTATCATAAAATGTAGCTGTGTAACTAACGATCAGACTACAAACCTCCTCTTTCTTTCTCTTTGCTCTCTCTCCATTTAACACTTGCCTTTAATTTTCTGTTAACAGCAGCAAGTTAGAAAGTGATGTTTCTTGCAGATAAACAGCTAATGAAACCTTTCTGAAGCATCTGCTTTTATTGTAACTTACGACCAGTTATATTTTTATGAAGAAGTAAAAATGTTTCTAGCTTCTTCCACAGCTACTATCATTCTGGCTTCCAATAACTTTAACAGAATCATAGAATTATCTAGGTTGGAAGGGACCTTTAAGATCATCTAGTTCAACCATCAACCTAACCCCGATTAAAATAAAAACAAAACATAGCCTACAACCCATCACTAAACCATGTCACTATAACTTCTTATTTTATCCCATTTTGTACTCTGCAAATCAGCAGATTTTTATACCACACAGGAATCCATCTTAGCGTTCCCTACAATTAATTCTTTGAATTCCAAAAGAGATGGTAGAAGAGAAATAAAAATAAAATATTGAAAAGTAAAGCAAGATCTTGGTCAGAGCTAAAAGCAGCTGCTTTCTCCTCGTTTGGTGACATATACAGTTAGCCCATCATGAGAAGCATTGCATGAAGACTCTTTTCCATGTTCGTGATTAAAGTAATTCTTATAACCCAGTACTAACATTCTGGAGAATGCTTGGTATGTGTCGTTTAAAGAACCACTTTTTCAGACTGAGCACACTTTCTGTACTTAAGTAACTTCAAGAAGTTTCCCTGATAACTGCACCAATCCTCAGAGATAAGAATACCAAAATATTAGAAAGGTTGGTGTTTCAGATAACTTTGGATATCCTGAATTAAGCTCTCAGATATTCATTTGCCTTTTTTCTAAGTCTTGTTTTGTTTTTCTTTCTAAATAATGAAAACTCCAAGAAGTCTGTTGGTAGCAAGCCTGGAATTGCACATACTCTGAGCTGGATTATTTTCACGTAAAGAGCTAGTCTCCTACTTGAGTTTCTCTCCTTCTTGAGAATTAAAATCATTTTCTATACCTGTTTGGGAGGGGAGGAAGTAGAGGGCTTTTGTTTTTAGCGCTGTGTATATGATGTTTACAAACCCTTACCCTGTAAGCTATCTGAACACTCAGCGTGGCTATAAAACTGCTGGGGAGCTTACCTGCAGCTGTAGTCATAGAGCAAAGGCTGCCTGTGGCTGCATGCGCCTGCCTGCCCCCCCTGGAGTTGCACTGAGTGTCTAAAAGTAGAATGCAACTCTGTTTTGCACGGATGTTACTCAAGTCTAGAGGTGTTTCTGGAAAATACACTGAAGTAAGGTAACTTTGGGGAACGTTCCTGTAGGTTTTGCATGTTAGAATGTAATGTGAAACATTTTAAAGCAGAATGCTTGTTTTGCTGTTGGGGTTTTTTTTGGTTTGGTTTGGTTTATTTGTTGTTGTTTTGTGGTTTGGGTTTTTTTTGTTGTTGTTTTTTTATATTTTTTTTTTCTGGGGGGTTGTTTTTAATCCTTTTCTCCCCTGCAAGCCCTCTGAAGAGCAACAGCCATGCCATAGTTTCACTTTGGGCTTCAAGGCTTACACTGTCAATGTTTTTTCTCCCTTACTAAAACAAGTTACACTATGTGTGACATTTTAGATTTCTTATGTGATACACAAAAACACAAGTAAAAAAGTCTCTGGCCAAACATCTGAATGGGTTGGTGGAGGCAACAACGGGATTTTTCATCCCTTTCCCCAGTGCAACAGCGCCTTCATATAATATGGCCTGTCCGGTCAGATCTTCAAAAATCTGACTATATACAAGAATTCCAATAGAATTTGCAATTTCAGGCTGAGCCCAACACTTTGATAATAGAAAAAGCAGATTTGATCGTCTTGTTTGTTTGAGACTATGGGTATGTGCTGTTTGACAAATGCAGTTGTGACCTCATGGGAACATGCTGTACTACGTGTTCAGAGCTTGCTCAGTTACCTTCTCAGGAGTCATGCGTGTTCGAGGGCTGTGAGTCACGTGAATGTTACTGCTAAGATTCGGGGGTGGGGGGGAAAGGGGTTGCATCACGAGATTGCTTTCTTCTATGTGTTGATTGCTTTTTAATTTAATATGATGTTGATGTCTGTACCCGCAGTAGGTGTCTCTGTTCCTTCCCAGATTGGGTATTGCTGTTCACAGCTCTAATCCTTTTTCTTTCTTAAAGAGTAAAAGTTAGAGAGAAACTGGTGAAAGAGGAAAGTGCTCGTGGAAGCCCTGAACTTGTCACAGACACAGTATCTCAGAGAAAATCCCATCCAGTGCCAGCCCACTACATGCCTCTTCAGACAGAAACGTCTGCCTTTGATAGGGTTATAAATCAGCCCGTCAGTTCAGTCCGCCAACCAATACATGGCTATATTCAGCCTGCTGGCATTGCTCACACAGCTCAGCTGATGGCAACAGAAGAACCAGCAACCATCTCTGTTGGCAGCCTCCTCCCAGACAGTGCTAGCCTCTTAACAAAATCGTCAGCAGCCACTGCATCGGAGAGTGAAAAGGAAGAGGCACTTAGTTATGGAGCAAAGCCCGGTGAAGAAGAGTCCTTGGAGGGTGAACAGGCTTCCAAAGGCAGAAGACCAATTTTGCCATCTGAGATTCGCAAGCAAGGGAAGAACCATGAAGGCCTCTTTGGAGGAGGAGAATTGGATACCCCCGTGGGGAGCTCCTCTTTCACAAGCAAGCTGAAAACAGTTAACTCTGAAGTTCAGAAAGAGCTGGAGTGCAATAAGAGGCAGGCTCCTGAGCAGCAGTTGAAGACCCCTGAGAACATAGAGAGGAGTGAAGCTGTTATGTACATACAGAGCGGGTCTGTATCGCAGCCTCCCAAGGCAAAAGCTCCTGTTTGGAAAGTGTCGACAGCAAAGCATAAAGTCCTGACTCGCTCCATGTCTGACTACACTGTGGCTCCTAAATTAGAAGCTTTTAAAAGTAAGGAGAGCACGGAAGCAAACGCGCCGAATGGTGAGATTGGCACGGTTGATACAAAAGTCTCTGTTGCCCAGCTCCGCAATGTCTTTCTGGAGACTGCTAATGCCAACAAGAAAACGGAACTGTAGGTGACATTTCAGACGTATTTTCGTGTGAAACTTGCACGTCCTTGGCAAAAATTTCACACACTCAACATCAGTTGTGTCCGGCACTTAAAGCACACAGCTTAGCTCTCACCAGTGTGTATTGGAGGCTGAGATGGTTTGAATCCCGCTTTTATGCTTCTGCTTGCTAGTGCAAGTTGTGATGTGGGGTAGCTGGAATGTGTATGTCTGCGCATGTTACTGGAGGAGCATGCAGAGTGATCTCTAGTGAATTGCTGAGATGCTTACATCTATGCTTTACTTCTCTCTTCTATTTTCTTTCCTATGTGCTTTCTATCATGTGGTTTAAAAGTGAATCTCGGTTTGAGATGTCAACGGCAGGTAGCACTTTGTCTGCCAATGGTGACCGTGAAAGAGGGCCACGAAGGCCGAGGCGCTATTTTACTCCTGGTGAAAATAGAAAGACTTCTGAGAGATTTAAAACTCAACCTATAACGTCAGCAGAACGAAAGGAGACAGATAGGTAGGCACGTACGTAGCTCTGTGTAGCGTTCTGGTGCAGGTAAACGTGAACAAGCTTGTGAAGAGACTTTGTTGATTTATTAGCGTAAACATTTTGCAAGGTTGTTGCTTCTCTTTAAAAACAAACAAGTATTTGTTATAACTTCTTATAAAATAAAAACAAAAACACCGCTGGCAAAACCAATTTGTTGCAAATTCCCTCCCCCCACGTAAAATGGTGAACAGTGAATCATTATAAAGTATTGTAGCTGTTGGGTTCTGTCTAGTGATAAATGCTTTTGTCTGTTTTTATATAAAGAGTTTCCTTTCAATCTACTCTGCTTTATAATTTACTTTTTTTTTAAAAAAAACCAAAGCTACATATTTTATGTTAAAAGAGCTGGCAGCAAATATTAATCTTTTATCTTCTGCAAGATGAACTGGAAATCTTTTTCCTTTAGTATATTTAAGTTTGGCTGCAATTGCTTGCCTTTCTGCTTTATTAAAGGATGTCAAAGTGGAAGCTGTTGAAACTTGAAAAATACATAAAGGTTTCCGACTCTTAAGACTTTTAAGGTCCTGCTACTTCAGGTGGAATTTGAATTTAATTTTTGATTTCTTGCTTCCAACTAACTTCTTTCTGTTTGATAATTTTTCACTAGGGCACTTTTGAGTGCAGAAATACCAACTGCTGAAGGTAAGTTACTACACTATTTCCTGAGGTAGAAATGGGATTAAAAGGGTTTGGTTTGCTTTTGTTTTAACTGAAGAATTGTTTGATAATGCAAACAAAGTCCACTTGAAAATAACTTATAGTACCTATCATATGTTTGAAGTACCACTTTTCCTTGGACCATGTCTGCTACAGATTTGATTTCAAATTCATTTAAGGTCTGTCTGTGGATACTTAACTTTGTGTGGGAGGCCAGGGGTGGAATGGCTCGACACCTTTCAACATAGTTGTGGGGCTTTTTTCTGATTTAGACACTAAATAAGCTAGTTGGTGGGGGAAAAATTACACATTGTAATTGGTGGTCTAGGACTAATAACTAAAAAAACATTTACTATAGTGTGACACAGATTTTGGTAACATATTTACTAGCTAAGGAAGTAGCAAGATGCCTGTTATTATAAATTATATAATTCAGTCTGCCATCTTGCTTCTGTTTCCCTCTTGTCACTCTTGGCAAATCTGGCAGAAATTAAGTAGATAATGTCATGAGTAGCTAAAATTAGATTTAATGCCTTATGCTATTTCAAAGCTGATATTCTCTGCAGCTTTGAGATGATGGCTCTTGAATCTGGAGAATGCTGATTTCAGCTCCTAAGGATACCAGTTGAGCCTCTGAAATATGGGGGGGCAAGGTGGTAATCAGAACGACCAGTTTCCAGGAGAGACCACCTTGTATGGTCAACTAGTAGAAAATGGCTGTTCTGTACAGCAGGATGAATACTGAGCCTTAAGACCGTCTTTCAGTCTAATAATTTTCTTATTCTATTGTTGTCATAGGCTAATATAGTAAGTTTGATTATTCATAAAAGGTTGTTTGGATAACTGGAAAGCACATGAACTGTCCTGAAGACAAATCTCTTGTTCTCAAATCCTGTTAAGAATTTTCCTTGATGCAATGCATATAAATACAGTAAAAGTTTATGCAATTTGATTCTTGATAAGTCTTTTGCTGGTGGTGTTCTTGTCATAGTAAAATAAAATTCTTGAGGAGTTCAGAAATCATAGAGTCAAAAAAGCCTTGCACCTAATATGAGCTTTGATTCATTACATTGTCTCCTTTTTGGTTTTGCCTTTGTGTAGATGAAGAAAAATTGGATGACCGAGCCAAACTAAGTGTAGCTGCGAAGAGACTGCTTTTTAGAGTAAGTTTTTACATTTTCTGAATAGAAGGCTGAGTTAAACATTTCATATACGAGATGCTGAAGTACCCAAAATGCATTAGAATTAAGTGTAATGCAGCTAGCAAATTCCAAGATACATAATTTTTTTTTTTTTTACTTCATCTGGCCTACCTACACAGCAGACCTGTTGCTCTAAAGCCTTCTTTAAGAACGTCATTTAGAGAGATGTGTAGTGAGTTTTAACTCTGCGACACCTACTGTGCAATTACATCCTGCTTCTAATTCGGAGATGGGCATTTGGGAAATTTGCTACTTTGCACACAAGAAGGCTAAAAGAAAGTACTGTTTTAGAACTTTTCTTCCATGGTTTTGATTATCACATATGTCCATTTAGGAAATGGAGAAATCATTTGAAATGAAAAATATTCCTAAGCCACCTACAAGAAGTTCAGCAGTAGAGAGAAGACTGCGGCGTTTGCAGGATAGATCGCACACCCAACCAATTACCAGTGAGGAAGTGGTCATTGCAGCTACGTAAGTCTTGTACATACCTTGACTCTAGCTTTGGTTCCTTCTTTTAAATCTGGGAATAAGTTCCACATATGTGGTGTTTACAACTTTGTAGCAAGGAAAACATTTATCATTAAGGACTGACTTCCTTGAGAACCACAAGGGAAGCTGTATTGCAATTCCTTTTTAGAAGTAGGGGGACTAGTGAAGCATAACTTGTATGAACTGTAACTTGGCAGAAAGCATTTGAACCTGTAGATTAGGTAAACAGGATTAATCACAGCACTGGTTTGTAACTCAAATGAAAAAGATACTTTGCCCTGAGGGAAATCTGCACAATTTCTTATAGAATCTATTTGTACTGGGGAAAACCTTTTGCACTCTGAAATCTCAAATGTACTTTTTGGAAACGCATTTCTTGCACTCTGGTCATACATCATGAAATTTTCCTGAAAAAAAGGGAAGTCATTTGGGGGGAAAATTAAAGGTGAATGAACCTTCACCTAATGATCTACTAAAAGATATCTTCAGTTATGGGTAATGAGTAACTTCAAGAGACAACCTGTTTGCTTCTCTAGGCTTTTTGTTCTTTCAAAGTATTTGAAGTTATTTTGCAAAGGTTGCAGCAGATAACTCAGTTAATTAAAAATCATTGCTGTTTGTTTTTTTTTCTGTTTTGTTTTGTTTGGTTTTGGTCTTTTCTGTAGTTAACACTTAATGTATTGCTTTTCTTAATGCTTTTTTCTTCTCTCTCCCTGTGAATTTTCCCTCCTTGGCAATTCTTTAAAGTGAATCTACCCCTGCTTCACGTTCTGTGAATACCCACACAGTAGTGACAAGAGTACCTAGCCCCACTGTAGTTAAGAGCACTGTACAACCTATCAGGTACTGGGGGGGATAAACATGCATGTTACATGGAGCACAAGATTCCTCAATAGCAGATGCATCTTTAAAGTCTTGAATGCCTTTTCAATGTGTCAAGTCAATACTCGTTTCAAGAAAATTTAAAACATTCGTCAGCTTCGTTTATGTTTGCATGGTAAAACAATGCAGCTTTTTCTGTTGGTTTTTTTTTGGTCAAGCATCTGTTTTCAGGACCTTTCTAACCACACTTACCTATTCTAGAAACATATTCTTCTTTGTGAAAGAAATTATTTTGCATGTGAGCAAACCTAGCAGAACCTCTTTGCTCTTGTACGTTTTTTTATACAGTAATGTCATCTTGGGATGAAAATACAAAAGCTGGGTGCTTGATTTCACAAGCGGTACATATCCTCTTTGTCTGTCTCTACATATATTTTTTTTTAGCTTACAAAATTAAAGGAAAGATAAGAAATTGTGCCACCTATAGGTAAAGTTGCAGAATACCGTTTACTCTTCTGAGCGAGAGAATTTTAGCAGAGACCACGACAAAAAAAAAAAAAGAGATTACTACTATAATTCCATAAATGTGGCTGAATCTAGCTAGAGGTGAATAAAATATATGATTGTAGAGACAAATGCAGTTACAGCTTTTATGAATGAATGTGTCTGCCTTCAGCATTGGTGAAACAGTCTTCAAAATCAATTCAATATTTCAAAACAGTATTTCAAAACTATTTTTTGTTATTGAGTTACCCCAGATAACTCAAAACAAAAGACAGTCTGAATTCTGTTCGACTTCAAATTAAAGGCATTACAATTTATGCTAACCTGAAACCAGCACTAACTTGGAATTTAAATCCATCTTTTAAATGTTTTTGTCATATATACTCCACAAATTATTTCTAATCAAATTGAATTTTACATAAATTGCCCTGTAGGATATGTTTTTGTTCTACAGCAGGCATCTTAAGTGTCTCTCCATATCTCTGTATACAGAGATTTGAAGAGAAATATTTTCAGACCAACTTGAGTTCTCCTTTGAAAAAATCGTTGTCTCCTAATCAAATGAATTTGTGAATGAAAATTTAACTTTTTTAAGTCTTCAGCTGTTGAATTAGAATTCATCATGCCAATGTTGAACCACTGCATAACCACTCAGGCTGCTATATTACATTGGCTATTGTGCTTCATGTGCGGTTCTTCTGCTTCTATCAGGTTCAGATATTAAAACTTCGTAACAGCTTCTTCAGGACTCATTTCCAGTTCTGTTTCTTCAGTTTGCAGGCATCAGCACACCAAAAAATTTTAGCTAAAGAGGAGATAAGAGCAGCCAAAGAGGCGATGGGGCAAGATCAGTCTGATGAACCAGATTCTTCCACCTTAAGTTTGGCAGAAAAGATGGCTTTGTTTAACAGACTGTCTCAACCAGTATCCAGGGCCATCTCCACAAGGAGTCGAGGAGATATTAGGCACAGGAGAATGAATGCTCGTTACCAGACACAGCCAGTCACTCTTGGAGAAGTTGAGCAGGTAAGTGCTGTCTTAACTCTTTTCTGTTTGTTTCTTTTATTGGAGAAAACAGCTTCAGTGTAAGATGCCATAACAGACAGCCTTTTCTTTGCTCTGAGCTACACATTGGGGTCATGACATATTCACAGGAAAAAGCTTGTCAGGAAGCAGTCCTCTGACATTGAGGAACAACATCCTCTGAAATGTTCAACTTCATTGGTGCGTTTTTCTTTTTTTAGTAATTCAAGAGTTTATCATCCTCCTTATTAGTGCATGCTGTACCTTTCACAGTGTCTGTCTTTTCTGGAAAGACATTACATATCTTCTAAAAGTATATTCCTTCTAAAAGTATATACCAAAAGGGTAAAAATTGTGACAGATATCATTGTGCTTTAGATGTATTTTCAGGGAATTTTGGAGCATTCAGAGCATTCAGACTCTTTCTTGACAGCACTATATATTTCCATCATTAGTCAGGACAATAATCTGTCATTTTCTTCTGGGAGGGGGGAATTGATATTATTTTTTTTTCCCCCTAAAAGCAGGATACTTTGGAATTCAGAAAGTCATGGTCAAAATAAAATTATTTAATATCTGCAGTGGAACTGGGCTTCCTGTTCTGGAATCCTTCATATAGTTGGAACTGCAAAGGAATACCTTTTTAGTGAAGTTTAAGTATAAGATGTTCTAGCAGTGGTCTTTCAGAGCTGATATTTACAATAGCAGAAACATCAGTCCCTTAGTATTACAGCTTTAAAAGAGATCACTTCAACAGTGAAGCTCAACTCCAATGCATGTCTTTTTTTTCTAGGGATTTGGATCAATCCGAGAATTAGAAAGTTCCTACCATTTCTCTTTCTGTACGCTTCATTCATGATTTTACATTTTCCATATTAAATTAATAGAATAGTGAGAAGGCAGGATTTCTCTAACCATAGTGGTGCAAAGCTGTACAGAGATATAATTGTGCTTTATGGCTACTTTAATTAGGCATGAAGTAGTAGAAAATATTTAGCAAAATTAATTTTAGCAAGATTTCCAGACCTTACATAGTCCTCTTTCCATTCATTTTTCACATGCCACCCACTTTCACTGCCTGGCATCTCTAGTGATTGTGTCACTAACCTATTTGGGGGCCAGGAAGGTGATCAACAGAAATGGGCTGTAGCAGATGGGAAAGAAGCCAGGGACAGTCTCAGTAGTTTGTCAGACTTTTACAGAACAAACTTGCTCTTCAGGCAGGGGAACGCAGAGAAAGCATGTTTAGTCGTCTCTTTCTGACCATAGCAAAAGAAACCAGAGTTGACTCTGCACCAAGTTCAGTGGGAGTGTATTTTCAAAAAGGCTTTCTATAGTGAACTGTTTATTTGGAGTGTTGGGATGTTTTGGGGTGCAGTTACAGTTTTTCTAGGAAGAAACAAAAGGTAAGTATTGAACCCAATAACTAGAGTATATGTTACCAAAATACATAATTACAAGTGTAAATATCTTGTAATTAAAGCTAAAATCCCTTTGCTGATCTCCTCTAAATTTCTAATTCTGATAGATGCAATGGAAAAAGAATAAACTGGTAACTATTTTCTTAATCTTTCTTTGGAATCTTTGAGCTTGCATAGTAGTTTTTGCTTTGCTTTCCGTTTTGTTTAATGAATGATTGTGTTGTCCATACTTTATGGAATTTGCATGCGTGTTTTAAGTTTTCAGTTGATTTCCTCCTACTGGTGTGATTTTGTCTATTCCTTTTGCATGCTGTTCACTAGCACTGCAGTTTAAGAAAACAACCAAAAAAAACTAACAAAAAACTTCTGATGTGTATGAAGGTGTATTGTCAGTCTTTCATAGCTTTTGTCTCCTTTGGAGAAGACAAAGCCAAACTCTGCATTTCAGAAAAATTTTGCATCCTAACTGTCTCTAGGAAAACTATATAAAATTATTATGTTAGAAGAGTAAAAAAAGATAACTGTTCCACTGCAGAGGCCAGCAGAGCAAGTTTGAAGGGTTTTTTAATATGCTTCTTAGATTCAAATAACTTTGCTCAGAGGTGTACATGACAGCCAATGTTTGGTATTTGAAAAAGTCTTAGACTAACAGACCTGCATGAAGGTGATTTATGTGGCAGAAGCATCAGGAATGTCTTCCCTGTGTAGAACAGCACGGAGCAGTCTCTGGCACTGAGCTAGATCCTGAGCTGGAAGCTGCTAACTGTATCAGAGCAGAGCTGTGCCAAAGCTAATTAGCCCTGCTGAGATGCAGAGTTGATTAGCCTGGGCACATGGCGTGTCATCCGGTGTCTGGAACCTGAACTAATTTCTTTCCCCAGTGCTGCACATCACCATGTCAGTATGAAACTTTCCGTGGAGCTCTGACACGACGTGTTGCATGCTACACATACACCCTTTATTACTAAAGATGTTGCTGTCGACATGCAGTCGTTTCTTCCCTGGGTGGAGTAACCCACCTGCAGACAAGTTATTGGGGTGTTGTTGCTCTCCTTATCTGTTTCTGGTCTATATTTATAGAACACTATATTCATACAGAAGCATGCCCCTGAAGAACTGATGTGATTTCAGGAACGGATTATTTCAGAGCTTTCAAGTCTGGTTTTTTTTGTGTTCATAGGTACAAAATGAAAGTGGAAAAATTACTCCCCTGTCAACTTCAGTTGCAACATCAGTTTCAACAATGGCATCTGCCATTTCTCAGCTCTGTGCTGGAGACCTGCACACCAAACCAGCGAGTGATGGGAGCGTGAGCGCTGCCGCTAGAGCTGATTTGAGATTCCACTCTTCAGCAGAAAACTCGGACTCTTCAGGAAAACGCACACAGAAGTCAGAGCAATGGCAGCCCTCAATGGAAACACTAGAAAGCAACAGAGCATCAAAGAAGCATGAAGAGGAGAGAAAGAGGTTTCTAGCACATGAAACTAATGATATTACAAAGTACAGCTCCTTTGAGGAAGAAACCACACATCCTGTTCCTGAAAAAACAGGAGACTACCACAAAGAGACAACATACGGCTTCCTGAGGAAGGGCAGCATGGAACTGTTCAGTTCACAAGCACTTTTTCAGCCTCTTGAGCAGAAAGAAATTGATACACACATGCAAGGTAAATGGGAAGTCAAAGAAGGCCAGTCAAAAAGAAAAATGAAGATCACCTATATTTCCTTAAGGATAACTGTACTGGTGCTTATCTTTCATCAAGGCAGTTTTTCCTGTGGTTCAATTGCTGCTTGCAAAAACAAAATTAAAAAAAAGCCCCCAGCACCCTCTTAGAAAATAATTCCTTTATTAAGCTATTAATTAGCATGCTCGGAGGGCATTTATGTGTTAAACTGCTATACCAATAAGTTAATTTCTTATTTCAATTTTGTGTGCTTCTTTTCACCCACTCTTTGTTCCCCTCTCACTTTCATCTGTCCATTTGTTTTCCTGTTGATGCGATGACATGAGCAGCAGTTTGTGTCTCATCCATATGAAGTTCAGAACATGGTATTCTGTGGCTTCACAGGAACTTCAGTCCCAAATGGCCAGTCTGTGCAGCAGATAATATTGCATGATTAATCTTTGTACTCTAGCTCAGCCAGAAAGTCCTTCTCTGTTAGAATAGCATGTGATTTGAATGTTAAAAACCAGATTTGCTGCTTCAGTGTTAGTAATGTAAAATACGTTTGAGTATAGCACTAACTCTAATTCACTCTTCTCTTTTGAATGGGCAGATCACACTGAACCTGCTTCTGAACTCACCAGCACATCATCAATGAGGACAGTTTCACAAACTGCAGCTGCAGCATCCTGTAGACTGCAGGAGCTCTCTGAACAACTGGAAGGCAAATTTTATAAGAATTCCTGTGAGATGTTTTCTGTTGGAGAGAGCAAAGCACAAACAGCTGAGGATGTCCTTGATAATGCCAGCAAAACGATGTCAATTAAGGAAAGGTACTTAAATTTCACTTTTTAAAAATGATCTCTAGAAATACAGTTATTAGACTGATAGTATAAAAAGAAGCTTTAAATCTGTTTCTGAAAAAGCTAAGCAGTGATTATTAGGCTTTATTAGATGTCAAATGCTAATGGCAGAAACATGCAGCTAATCTGCCTGACATGCTTATAAAGCAGATGGTGGTGAATGAGAATTACTGTTCAAGAGAACGTGATAATCTGATTTTGAAAGAGCCACCTGAATAATCAATAAGTAGTTCAGAAAATGAAAGTTGTACAAAATAGATGTTCTAGTTATACTGATATACTCAGTATACTTCCTCAGGTTCTGCTTTCAATTACAACAGATATAATATTATTTTTTTTAATAGCCAGTTTTCTGTTGGTCTGTGGGAGTCTCTCTTAAATAAGCTGAATACGGGGAGTCAGGGATTGACTCTGTGACTCTCTACTTCAGAAATACATGGTTGCCATTTTGACTTTTGAAAACTTACTGTAGGGATTTTAAAATGGTAATAAGTTGGACAGGTTTGTGGGAGTATTATACCTTTTTTTCCAACCCAAGATCATTCAGATCTGAAACTAAATGTTAAGTGTTCCGCTCATGTGCGGACAGTAAGAGTTCATGGCTAGAGCTCCAATAGCTGCTGTAGTTCTAATTTAGTTAAAACTCAAGAGTATAAACTCAGTCCTGAACTGTAAAAGGTTCTGGTAGCAGTCCAGTGAGTAAAATTACAATTGTTTGCTTCAGGTTGACAAATAGTCCTGGTTTACTCCATTTTTTTTTGCTGTGAAGGCAGAAATAATAAATAAAAATAGCCATTTCATTAAGTTTTCACTATGTAAAAGTATTCCCTCACTTGGTGAGGTGGGTGTGATATTAGGAACTCCTAACCATTTATTTTTTTAAATGTGATTCCAAAGCATGCTTCTTAAATTCATGTATTTCTGGGTTGTATGTGAGTCATCCACATTTATAGACCCATCCCCACTCCTTGTTATCCTCTTGTGGGGACAGCTAAAACAGCTTTACAGTCTTAGTCCCCCTTCTAAAGGATGTACTTACCTTTTTCAGTTTACTGTTGTTTTGTTTAAAGCAACCTTCATCCCTCCCACCCCTCTTCTGTAAATATGTCGATTGTTGGGGCAAATAAGGTTTTAGACCAGTAACTTCTGCTTTATAGGTGGTAAATGACCTGCCTTCCCTGATCCTGGTGGGGAAAAAGAGGAGATAGGAGGGAAGGGAAGATCCAAGTATTAGCAGCTGTTTCAGTCCTAAATTTAATGCTTCAGTTGAGATGATCTCTTGAGGAACTGATGTTAAAGACTGTCAGTCACACTCACAATCTGGAATCGCTTTTGTTAGGCCTCCAAGACTGTCTAGTCAGTCCCAAAGCTGACAAAACAAAATGCCTGCTGTCTTGTCAGGAATTTGTATATTCCACTTCCACAAACATCTGTACACGGCAGAGCTGGTATCAAAATGTTTCAGCCTTCCAGAATACCACAGTAATCTAATTCTTGGCCCAGAATTAAAAAGCTACAACCGGTCATTTTCTTTTGCTTGGCCATGGCTGATGCCAAGTATTCATAAACCTCAAAGAACATTTCTGCTAAAGATTAACTATTACACTTTGGATTCTTTTTTCCTTTTACATTCACTAACTTCATCTTCCCATCCAATGGATTTTTCTGGCTATGTCAGACATTCTTTCACCTTATGGAAGAACAGCTTTTCCACAGATGTAATGATATTCTTCAGGATGTATTCATGCTGGTCTGGATGAAAGTGATTTTCCACAAAGACTTACTTCACTGAACTAATATTATCCTTGTGGAGTGAGTGCATACCTGGCATTTTCAGAATTACCTAGATTATATGCAAGAGTGAAAATCGTGTTTTTTCAAGGAAGAAAAGGCACCCATTCTGTCTTCTGCAAACAAGCAGCTTGAAGGTGAGAGGCAGCAAAGGCTCATATCTTTGAGTAGTTTTGGCTGTGTTTTGTTTTAGGCAGCCAGGGCCAACCCACTGATATGTTATATATGTGAGCAGTGGAAACATTTTTATAATTGTCTTGCCTTCAGGAAGAGGAACGTCTTGGAGGACTTCGAATGGAGCATCAGTTGTGTGTAACTACCTATCCTTGTGGAGACCAAAGTTGCTAGAAGGCCAGCGTATCAGCTCCACTTTAGAAATCAGCTGCATGCCATGATTGTCATTTAAAAAAAAAACTACGGATAACTAATTTCTGTGGGACCTCTTATCATCATGCATTCCTTCTCAGGAAGAGCCCAGTCTAAACTTAATTTTCAACCTTTTTTGATGTATGGACGCCAGAACAAGACTTTCCGATGTAACTAGTTGCCACTATAGTGAATTTATGCACACTTTAACAGTCTGCTTCTTTTTTGTAGTTGCTTATCTCATATTGGCTTCCAGGATGTATGATTTACCTGAAAAGAACTGGTCAAGTGCAGCCAATGGAGTCCATGTGAAAGCCAAGCCTGTGGCCAGTTTAGTCTGACTCAAGGATAACACTAGCAGCTAAGATACTAAAATGTTGCCATAGAAGACGTGTCATTTTTGACATTTTTCGCCAGGACTTTTGCTAAGGCTTCTCAGACAATGCTCCTTGTTAAGGCAAAACCGTTGTTCAAATCTTCTTTCTGTTTCTCTTCAGTATTAATCTAACATTTTGCCTTAAGCTGTGAAAGCTTTTATTTGAACCCATCCTGACACCTCTAGGATGACGATCATTCCATCGTAATGGAAGATATTCTATCTCACTAGCAGGTGAAAGAAGGATGCAGAGCAAGCTGTCAAAGATGGGCAGATAATACAAGTTTTTTTTCTTTCAATAAAAGAGTAAAACTGATTTTTTTCAGATTGGAAAAGGAACTTTGTGAGGCAAAAGCAGTAAGAATAGAACTGTGAAAGTGAATAATGAAAGATCATTCATAATTTACCAAAAGCAGAAAACTAGAGGTATGCAATGAAACTGGTAGGCCTCAAATCCAAGGATTAGACCCAATAACTGCCTTATTTTTGCAGAATTTCCAAAGAATCAGCTGCTATCTACTTTGAGTTAAGCTACTGAGCTGGTGGACTTGCTTGTGTGAACCAGTTTGGTAGTTCTTCCATCTTTATTAATACCAAAGGGTGCTCTCCCGTTGTTGCTGAGTCAGGGCAGTCTGAGTTTATTGCTGTTTCTATCATTCGAAACAAATGCACAGCTTTAGGTTTTACACAGCAGTGAAGTTTTCAATGGCATACAGAGCAATCTTGTTTATTAAGTGGTGATTTCATTCCTCAAAACAGACAAAAGTGTGTTCTCACTTTAGGAATGAGTTGTTTCATTACCTAAAAGTGAAGAGTGGAGGGATGATATGAATCCTTGCTTATGATAGAGGAGAAAACAAAATCTCCACAGAAACAAAGTATCATAAAATGACGGACTTTCCCTTGCTGATCAACTTATCCATTTGGGGCAAAAGTCTAGGGCAATCCTTCAGTAATATCAGGTTAAAAATAAATAATTAAATAAATCCTGCTTGCTGCGCTGTGCTGCTATAAACATTTCTAAAAACAAACACATCTGAAGGCCAGAGCTGACCAAAACTCCTTCCAGCTTCAATTATCACAGATCGTTTCTAAGCAAAGCTGACCTGAGAGAACGTGACTGTTGAAGATATTTCAACTGCGTGGTGGCAATTCAAGTCCCATCTTGGTCTCCTTCACAGTTTCACACATGCATGGATGCAATCTAGAAGATTAGTTCTGGGCAGTGAAATCTTGTATACGTTCTGGAATCAATGACCATGGCCTCAACTCCTTATTGTGAGTCCCTCTCACCCCTACTCATCCCGTGCTGTGAGGTATGAAGCATCCAGGCAATGTGAAGCCTGCCGGCGCTGCCTGTCTGGGCAGGAAGAGAGGAAATAACTGCTTTCTTGAATACTAACATTCTACTGCCATTGTATTCTGTGGATTTACTGCTTTCTGCATTCTCAGTTTTTCTCAAATGACTGCTTAGGACCAATTGGTCGTCCTTGAATTGGGTCAGTAGCATGGTTGCACCCCCTGGATTTTTGCAGGAAGCAGCTGCCTGCAACTTGGCTTCTGGCTAGACCTATTTGGTCCTACCCTTTCCTTCTCCTCAGAGTTTCAAGACTTACTATGAGGGTAACAGTAATTGCATCTCTAAAAAGGAATCTCCATATCTTGTGGTCAAAATAAGTTGCCAACACTTTAACTACTGAACATGTTCAAATATTAGTAGGGTCAAGGGTTTTGTATAATCCTTACTGAAACACCCTAAATTAAAGGAAGTTATGTAGGAAAACTTAATCCAACTAAAATAAAAACTATATACTGGACCAATGCAACTGTTTGCACAAGTATTGCAGAGCTACATTTTTATGGATTACTACAAATGATTTCTGAAAGCTAGAAAATTTATACAAATATTAATTTCTGAGGAAGGTAAGCTGAAGATCATGCCTGTGTAGACTTCATTCCTAGGTGACTTCCCCTACCCTACCAGAGTGCCTGTCTGAGATCTAGATGTTTGTGTTTTGACAGATGATTCCCATTCAACATGTTCAGTAAAGGCTTGGTGTTCATTTTTGAGCTTTGTATCTGTGTATGAAATGTAATTAACTGTAGTTAATGTTATAAAACTTAATTTCAGATTTTCTTGAATGCAGCATTAGCAAAACAATAAGGGTAGCTTTTAAGGATAACAGGAAGTAAAGGGTTTAAAGCTACCTCTTTGCATGGTTTGTCTTCTAGGTTGGCATTGCTGAAGAAGAGTGGTGAAGAAGATTGGAAGAGCAGGCTCAGCAAAAAGCAGGAGTACACAAAAGTGTCTGTCACTGATCGTAGCGCGCAGATGCAAGAAGTGGAGCAGCTGTTGAAAAAGGTAACTCTGTCCTTGTTTGGAAAAAACATCTTGCTTGAAATGGTTCAGCCTTTTGAAGATGCATCCAACTAGACAGGCATGCCTAATATTAGCTACTACCTCCTGCTATTCCTCTTGTTGTCAGGCTTGTTTAAAAAACAATTCTCCCAACATGAGAGCTCCTTAAACGAGAATGTGTTCACTGTCTTGGGACATGTAATACTGGTTACAGTGTCTTTTAAGCCTTTTTCCCCCAGTGAAATTAGCTTAAGACTTTAAGTTCAGGTGTTTTCTTTAGTATGGGTGAGCTTCTAAAAATTTCAGATACCTAAGGCTGTGTTGTCTCTGTGCATATGAGTTTTTTTGAGCAGTAATTTTGAATCCTAGGAACACTGAGAAAATGCAGGTACCAGAGCATTCATGAGCCATTTGTCTTTTGGTTATCTTGCATGATCTTTAGTGTTTGCAGATAGCCAAAACCATATGGACAAGTATATTATCTGTCTTGGCAGTGTTAGTGAATAGAGTGGGAGATGAGTATAAAGGTGTAGAGGAAAGGGAAGTTAATCTTGTTAGCACACTCTGACTATGTCTATACATGAATAAGTTATGTGGCTCAGCAGGAGTGGATCCATAAAGCACGGCAATTACTGATGAGGACCTGCTATCCATGCCATACTTGCTTGTTTTGCTTCAAGCTAAGCTTAGTGTGCTCCTGTGGCCTCTGCCTGTTAGCAGCTGTGGCGTTTCTAGGAATCCAGGAGCGTGCTTCAGGGCTTACTTTCATCCAAAAGTCTGTGCATTCTACAATGGGAACCCAAGCACAAAAAGCGAGGATGACTGGGAGACTTGCTTCAAAATGGACTGCTGGTTCAAACTACAGTAGTAATGTAGACTTGCATCTCTTCTGAGTCTAGTATTTTGAAAATGAGTGTCAGATAAAAGAGGCTGTTTCAAAAGCCTTTTATTTTTGAAGGAGTATTTTCACAGAGGACAAATGAAGATAAAATTTGGGTGATAAATTTTGATACTGGGGGCAGTAATCTTTGGATCCAATCATTTAGCTGCAAAAAAGTTGCTTCTATGAAATAGTTTAGGTAAACAGCAACAAAAAGTCTTCCACGAGTATATTACAAGTAAGGAGTTGTTACACAGTCTGTCATTATTGAGGATAATCTGTGCCTAAACATGTTACTCATCAATGGTTGTGTGTTAACCGGACAGAAAACCAAGAAAGCTGATTTTTGTAGTTTGGGTTATGGGTTTTGTTTCAGTTTAGCCCTGTAGACTTGCTCAAAAATCCATTTGCTAGTTTGAAAGATGTCCTAAAGCAAAAAGTTTCAGCAAGGAAAGCAAAATTGCGGTCACATTTTTAACAGGCTAGTCTCCAAAATGACAACTGTTGAGATCAAATAACAAATGTACTCCAGTTGAAGACAATGGAGTTGAGAAAAAGCTTTAAGCAGTTGCCAAGATTCAGGCAGAGGCAAAACCTTTGTTCTCTCTTCTAACTCCCCAGCACCCATATCCTCCCTGCTGTGTTACCATGTGCAGCAGCTTCACTCAGCATAGCACAAGTTAGGCTTTTAAAGCAAGTAAGCGAGCATGACGTGCTTGAAGGGTATAAGCTTTGATGTGACAATGCTAGCAGTGGGAGTTCTGTGACACTGGGTCACCCACTCTGTTGGTTCGTGTTAGCTCTTGGCTATTTAGAGCCTAAATCAAAGGATTTGCATGACTGCCAATGGGTGAAGTCTTGGATGTATAAGAAAAAATGTTAGTCTTATTAGATACACGACTCCCAGAACTGTATGGATATTTGTGATGTTGATTCATTATGTGTTAAATGATAAATAATGTAAAGCTTGCACTAAGTTGACCACACTGCTTATAACATATCATGTCAGCTGCCCTTAAAACTGAAAATACTATTTTTGATAAGTAATAAATGTGGTGGCTATTATCCTTTGAGGACCATGAAGCAGTGTGCCACTGAAGTCTCTATTTATAGAAGAGCTTTGAGACTGCAACATACTTAAGAATCTTTGTGCTTTCAGCTGTTACAGTCCAGTAAAAATGCAGGAATTGTATTGATTCCTGTGTTTTGAGCTAGTTAAAATACAATTTCCACACATGGCAGTCATGCATCAACAGCAACGGTGTGTAAACTGTCATGCCCTGCTGGTTCAAAATAATCCCTGATGTTTTAGTTGCAGTATGTCACTCCTTTTAATGTAGTCAGACAACTTTTTGTATTTTCTTTTGTGTATGTCTGTGTCTTTTAAAAGGTTATCTAACTGTTCTGGAGTCTTAATTATTGAAGCATAGCCATATAAAATAGAAGTTACTAGAGTACATTTAGATTTCCTATAGACAACGAAAGTTGAATGACATACTCTTATTAAAAGTTCCATTAAATAGTGTTGTTTGATCACTTCTACTCAAAATGCTTCTGCACAGTTGTCTGCATGGTGGGATATTTCTCCAAATGTGTTATAGTCATTTATATGTAAGCTAAACTGTAGAAAAACAATAAAATTCATGGAAAAGCTGACAGAGCAAGCTCAAATGGGGAAAAAAGGGAATAAAGAATTAAATCAAGGAGATATGGTTGGGGGGGGAATTGAGATTTACTCAGAGGTCTAGCATCTGGTTTGATGATTGCTGCACATAGGAGGACAATTTGTTGGAAGCTATGAGACTTCTTAAATTATTTATATGTATGGTAAAACATACTTGGACAATTCAAAAAATAGCTCTAACATCAGGGGAACAATTGTACATTGAGTAATGTCTTACTGGAAAAAAATCCCTTTTATTTGGGAAAAATATTTTTGATTTAGTATATTTGTATTCATCATCTTCAGTTGGATGGAAGACTTCCAGTTTGGGTTTTTTCTTGGGTAGAAAAGTTAACTAACTTTAAAATCTTTCTTTAATATCGAAATAACAAGCTTTGCTGGGATGAAAATTCCTATTTTATAGTCAGCTATTTTTAATGGAGTCCCTGATTAGTGTGATTACCAGCTGCAGTGCCACCACATTCACATTAAAGCAGTGAATGACATTCGAAATGCGTGTAATTCTTACAGCAAGTTCAAACTGCAGCTCACCGATGGTGTTAAAGGCTAGAACTGAACAGTCAATTCAGAATTACTCAGTGATGAAGTGTATGAAAATCTGAAAGGGGGTAAACCCTTAAAAAGTTACTTTTAGGCAAAATACTACTCTCCTGCTGTGGTAATAGTTTTGTCAATTTCATATATGGCATCCATCAAGTGCTCATATCCAGTTCTAATCAAAACTGAAACTCTAATAATTAGGCTTCATTTGGAGCCACTCTAATTACCAGTGTTTACATATATTCTGTCCACATTTGCTTTAACCTACAGAAAGGAGGAAGAATTATAGATGATAAAGCCATGTCAAATCAGCTTTGGTTAAGCCCAGCTCTGAGGCAGGGGTTATTTGTAGGCTTTGTTTAGAACGGTGAACTCACCTTCACTGAGTGCTCTGAGCTTAGCAATTCCCTCCAGATGGCTTTTGAGTATCCCAGTTTTAGTAAGCATTCTTTCCTTTCATCCAGAAAATAGATGGCTTGTTATATAGCCAGGTCTGATTAAACTTGCAGCAGAATTATTCACTTTGTGGTTGACATGGTTCATCTATTTAATGGTGCATGAATACAGAGACATAAAAATTATCAGCGTATGAAAAGTGTATCTTCTGGCTGTGCTGGTTTGTTTCATGTTGAGTTGTGTGATATTGTTACTAACTTGTTTAATTCTTGCATGGAATGGCTTTGGTAAACATCCTGTTGTATTTTGACAACATTTTTGATCTCTGGCTTTTCAATAGGGAAAACATTTTTAGAAGATTAAAAGATTCAGATTTACTTCATTTTAAGAAGTTAGGGAAAGATGAGTTATTTCTCCCCCATCTCCATTTCCGATAGTCCAGTTCTTTTCTAATTCCTTTGCTTTGCTTCTGTCCTTGTCATAGGAACCTGTATATGCTTCTACTTACTCTCCCGTTATACCCGCTCTCCATAAATTTCATCCTTTTCTACCCATTAATCAGGTGAGCAAAAGTCTGCACAATTTAAATGCTCGACAATTTCAAGTAACCACATTTTGACAGGTTTGGTTTTTTTTTTACATAGGAAATTAATAATCCTCTTAACTGATTAACCACTTCAATAAATGCTGCTTTAAAGAAACATAGTATTATGGCACTATACTGTGTACTTTTCTTCAATATACATTCTGCTAGTGTTTCTCTTATCATTGCTTTCCTAAAAATTCTGTATCTGTTAGGCTATATAGGTGAGAAAGTAAATGAAGGAGACTTTATTGCATTCATTGTAACACTGTAAAAAGAGTGTATAAAAGGAGCAATATGTAACTGCACAGCATTTATTTTAGAATAAAACGCTGTGTAGCGTGACTTCTCTGTAAGTAATGCGCATATACAATGTAAGTCATAAAATCATCTAATTTACTGACTGTAACAAACAAGCTCCTTTTGTTCAGAGGTGGCTTTCCTATAGTGCTTTCCCTAGTCCCTGTCTAAAGGATTTTGCCTTGGTCCATCCTGCTTCTATTCTCTGACTATCCCATCTTCCCACTTCTCTCTTTCTTCCTTTAAGGTCTGTAGTACTAGTTTGAAAGAATCAAGCTCTCTGATTTCTGATGAACGTCATCCTTGGAGATGGAAGGTGAAATGCTGTACAGACTTCCTATTTAATTATTGGAGGGAGGAGTAAGACAGAAAATTACATTCAGATCTAAGATGCACTTTCCCAAAGCAATTTGTGGCAACAGAGTTACCTTTGTGTTTACTTCGGAATAGAGTTCTGCTGCTGTTCCAGTAAATGTTAGAGAAGCATGATTCATGTGATTTCGTCCCCAATATCACGTCCATACCTCTGCAGTTCCATTTTAAAAAATTTGAAGAGCTTACTTATGAAGAATTAATAGATAATGAGAAATATACACTTTTCAGCTAGAGCTACGTAACAAAGTTGTCTTTGAGCAGAAGTAGAATATTGGATCTTGATCTGAGCAAACAGTATGTTTCAAGTGATCAGAGGTTAAAAAAAAAAAAAGCAAAGGCAGAAGCAGGTGAAGAAACAAGTTGAAGAAAAACATAAGAAAACCAAGACAGTTCTCTATAAAGTCTCAATAGTCCGCAAGCCTCATTCTGCTTTATTACATCTACTTGTCCCTTGTCTCCCAGCTCAGATCTGTGGCTGTAGTACTACAGGGAAACCATTGGGTTTTTCATTTCCACACAAAATGCAGCACATGTTGTGCTTGGGGAGCATTCTGGCCAGCACATGTAATGGCAGTGAATCCAAGGGGCAGATATTCACTGCTAGAACAGAGGATGATGATTATGCCAGAGGCTCCTGGAACTATGACAAACATTTTGAATACTGATATTAACTGTGTCTATATTCATTTTTGTAACTGTTATTCAGGATGATCTTTTACTCTGATTTTTTTTTTTTTAAAGTAAAAATTAAATTTGAGGCTAGTAACTAAAATGTTTTAGTGTTACCTCTTCTCTGTAAGGTCTGGTTTTTATATAGTTTTATTACTATTTACTTAGGTAACCTATTCATGTTGTTGTAACAGAGTTCACCCACTCTACGTAACTAGAAGGTAAATGCATAGTCTAACTTAATATCTCCCCAGTAGTGAGAGAAGGTTCTTCAATGGGCTGTTCATCACGTCTGTCTTAAAAGGGGAACACCTTTCTGTTAACCATGGTGAGCTGCATCCTGCCCTCCTAGAAACTTGCTTCCTTCTAAGATGGTATCAAGGTGCACACAGATTTGTTTGGGTTTTTTTCTGATGCAATTGTTTTGTTGTTTTCACAAGACATGAGTTGAGTATGTTCTACTTTGCTCGAACCACTTTTGAACAGGAAGTGGTGCATTTGCATTTGAGTTTTCTCCTTATAACAAGGCACGTTTAAAGTTGCAGAGGAAAACAATGCAGAAACTTTTCCATACTTGTACAATTTTTGGATTCTTCTCATGCTTTTTTGTCTTAGGAGCCTAAACTAGAGAAGTTACTTGTATTAAAATGTAAATAGGTACTTTTTGGATTCTTTTTCTATGTAATCTGTAACATTGGTTTTAAATAGATCCCCCTTTTGAAAAATGGGGGTTTTGTGTTCATGCTTGGTTTGGACTCCCCCAGTAGGGGCAGTCTTGATATTCAACATAGAAAACCATCAATTCACTTATTTTGTGCATTAAAAAACAAAATGAAACCCCAAACAACAAACCAGCAGCTAACACACCACTCTCAGTTGTGTTCTTGTGACCTAAAGGGGACACTGGTTGGACTGGAAGATTGTAGAGTACAAAATGGAGTATTGCCTACATCTGGTCCCTTCCTTAGCATGAATTGATGCTGCAAAAGCAGTGAAGTCCTTGTGCGTACCCTCAAGAAATGTGTTGCAGTGCTAGAAAACACCAATATCGTCACCCAACCTAGCCAAGCAGTGGGAGAAAAGTAAGCCCTGTTTGTAACTCTTCTCGCATTGAGTCTATAACTCCTTCTCAGACTTAAAGCAGATCTTTTAGAAAAATTTGCTGTCTTTATTCTGAACTGTCAACAGACAGAAAGTTCACTGCAATATCAAGTAATTTTTCATATGTAATTATTCTCACTGGGTAAAACTTAACTCTTAAACCTCCTCTTCAGTAAAAATAGATATTCATCTGATTTAATCTGAGGTAGATTTTTTTTTAAATCTTGAAAAAATATTTTAGCTCTTTCCTGAAACACTTCAAAATTGTCAGGATCCAGGATAGAAGTGTGGAAATGGATTAGCTGTTGCAGTACAGATTATCTCTTCAGAACAACTGTTCCATGGGAATTTTTCTCATCTTTTTCTGTCTGGGTTTTCTTGTTTCCGTTTTCAAATAACATTTCTCTTAAAAGCCTTGTTTACCAGATTTTTCTTATAACCTTTTTTTACTCATCTATGTGATTATTTCTTCCTTAACTTCATCACTCTTCTGTATGTTGGTGTCATCCTGAAGGTTTTCTCAGCAGAACTGTATCTTTTTTCCACATGCATGAAAACGTTGTGATCAAAGTTGGGATGAATCAGATCACTGAATGGCTCTTTTTCGTTTAGAAATATTTTTTCAGTCAGTTAACTAGTTTGCAGCCTGTAAGCTGTACTGATATTTTTATATTGCTCAAAAAACCCCTCAGAATGTCATCCATGATTAAGTCAAATATATTAAAGAAATCAGAGGTAACTATGTTAACATATTTAATCATACTTGATCTCATCAAACTTACCATTTTGATTAAACCTGTTTTCCATAATGCCATGTGGAATGGCATTAATTACGTGCCTGTGCTTTGATTCTTCGTTGATTGTCTTATAGCAGTCTTCCCATGAGTGCCTCCTAGAACACGTAGCTTGTGTGACCTGTATCTGTATGCTTTATTTCTGCTTCTTCTAAATAGCAACCCGCATCTGAGCTTTTATCAGTTTTATGTATCTTTCCATTTTCAAAGGCAGCCTTTTTAATTCACTACTCGTGTTTGGGGCATCTCCTATCCCAGTTATTTAGAATCATAGAATCATAAAATTGTTTGGGCTGGAAGGGACCTTTAAGGTCATCAAGTTCCAACCCCCTGCCATGGCCAAGGACACCTCCCACTAAACCAGGTTGCTCAAAGCCCCATCCAGCCTGGTCTTGAACACCTCCAGGGATGGGGCATCCACAACTAATTCTTTTTTTTGGCTTTTTATTGGAGTCTTTAGCTCCCCTTATCAAAATGTCACAGTTATGAATTTGAGATTTATACTTTTTTCATATCTTACTATTTTTTTCACTTGGAAATAAATTTGCACTTAAATGTTTCTTGAGTTTCACCTTTCTTGCCATATTTTCTGCCAGGCAGAATGTGCTTTGACCAACTTATTCCCCTCGACATGCTGCCATTTGGCAATTCAAAAAGCTTTCTAAACTATTCCCAATTACCAGGTGTATTTTTTCTGAGATTTCTTTTGACAATTGTGTTGGCTTATGTTAGTTTTTCAGCTGCAGAAAATTATTCTTTCTTTTAATCATCACATATAATTTTGTTTTTTACCAGGACTGTTATGGCAAGTTACATGTTTTAGGGATTGTTTGGTCTCTATTGAGTTTATAATTTTTTTTAGTCATTTGGTCATTAATAGATGAAGGTAGGAGCCTTCATGCATTAGGAAGAGATCTAACGTGGATTTGCTCTGAGTTTTTTAACATACACATCCAGACTGATTTATCTATCGGGGGGTTTTTTCAGGAACTCTAGAGGTGTTTTGCCCAATGGAACAGCTTGAAATCTTACATTGAAAAAAAAGTTTGTTTCTGCTGTTAGACAGCTACTATCTTTTGCCCTTTGACACAGCTCCAGAATTACTAATGATCTTTCTTACAGTTTACATGTGTAGTTATTAACACACACTCTTTCCATGTCTGTGTCTTCAGAATTTCCAGTAGTTTTACAGACTCTGAAGCTTCAGGTGTTCGCTGGAGACAAAATTCAAAATTAAGCCCCCTCCCTGTCACTTAAAAAAAACCCAAAACACCAAAACAAACAAACCAAAAAAAACCAACCAACCAAAACATATGAAAGAATCTGTATGACACTACTTCCCACCTCTCCCTCACTTCCCCTTATCCTGCAATGGAAGTCAGCATCCTCACTAAGTTAAAAGTATTTGTTTTGTGTATGGAGTTTCACTTGTGGTTTCATTAGGTATTTATTAATTTCCTGCCTAGATCTGCTTTGATACGTTGCTGTGGGTTTTCTTCTACCAGCTGTTCATCCCAGAGGTGGCTGTGCTGGCATTGGAATGGGTAGAGATTGAGGGAAGTGAACAGAAACTACCAGTGTTTTTCTTTAAAGCATTCAGAGGCTTTTACAGATGAGGAATCTTATTATTTCTATTGAACATTTTGGAGTTCTAGGGAAAAATCAGACGTCTTTATCTTGATTATCATAACTTGCAGTCATAGTGTCTGGCTGCCCAGCTGTCTTTCCTAATAAACTGAGAGCAACCATTACTGGAGAAGGGAACTAGAGGGAAGGAGTGGACATCTCTCATGTCCTAGTCCTTGTACAAGCCACTTCTTGGCTTGTCTGTACTCTTCTGGCTGACGGATACTGCTCCTAGTAAATGCTGAAAGCTCCAAAATCTCTATTTCAGTGTGTTCCCTGCAGTCACAATAGCTTTTATATAAAGTCATTGATTTATTTAGTCTGTTTGATTTTAAGAAAATAATAAATGTATCTGGGTTCATATCTCTTCCTTGTATCTTGAAGGAAGAGTGTTTGTTTTATGCTCATAAGTCTTCATTTCCCCTTTGTGGTTTTATGAGCAAGAGCTGTGCTAAAGCTTTAGATTTTCATGTGGTTTTTCAATTCTAGCAGCTAAGTTGTGAAGAAAAATGCCAAATAGCACACAACTTGGAAGTAATTCTAGACTTGACAGTCCCATGTGCTAAAAATACTTTCATGCTCGATTTCTGTGTGGTATCATCCTTAAAATTTTGCTCCTTTTTTTAAGATAAGTGCATTGAAGCAATATTTCTTTGGCTTGACCTACTACAGCAGAGTATGTAAGTTCAGTTTCTTTCCTGTTTAATGCACCATCATCAATCCTTTGTGTTAGGAAGGCACTAATGTAGTGCTCCTAGCTGCTTCTGATCACTGTAGCTGTTGGCTGCTACCGTCTACAGCAACTGAGGAAAGCTGAGAGTGACCTAAAAGGCAAAAAAACCAGGGGTGAGAAGGAGCGGGACAGATGATCCCAGTCATTGGAAAATATTCAGTAGAGCAAGCTGACATAGGAACTAAAGTGAGCAGCCTCTGGAGATATAAAGCTGCTAATCCTGCCTGGAGAATTGAGTTACTCTGAGAGACTGATTCAGAAATCACCAACTGAAGTTGGTGGTTTTGTTATTCCCTGTGCCACCTGCAGATTTGCACACTTGAAAACATCTGCTGAAAGTCAGTTTAGTGGTCTCACTAGTGTAGCAAGTCATGCTTCAAAGGAACAAGGTCTGGAAAATTGTATCATACACAGAGTAAGTGGTTTGCTTTGCTTAGAGGGATGCCATTTGCCTTGGCTGGTGGTGTCAAGAAAAGGTCAAAGAGCGCATAGACCAAGATCTTATCTTCAGAGTGTGATGGGGTAGCAAGACAATGAACCTTCTCAGGGCCAAGGTCACAAATCTGTGTCCGTGACTTTACTTCAGTAGTTTTTTCTCCTGTTCTCTTCCCTCCGCAGCTGGCACTTGAAATGTTCAGCCAATCTTTTGCTATATCCTGGTCAGTTTATCTATTTCTAAACACGTCTGTCTCTTCCTCCCAAAAAGCAGAGGGTGGCAGATAACCAGGAGAGTCAGATGACCATTGAAGAAAGGAAACACCTGATTACAGCTCGAGAAGAAGCCTGGAAGTCAAAGGGTAAAGGAGCAGCCAATGACTCCACGCAGTTCACTGTAGCTGGCCGAATGGTAAAGAAAGGTCAGTGATTAAACGATCCCTTTATAAATAAGCCACTGCTTATCTGTCTAGTCAAAATAAAGTCAAGCTAAAGCTATGCAGAAGCAGTATCCATGTTTAGCAAGAGGAGGACTGTTTATTTTCAACTGAATATAATGTCATGAGACCCCTCTAGCTTCTTGTGGCCGTTGGTATTGATCCATTTTGTTCTGCACTGTTGCACTACCATCCAGTTATTACTGGACTCTGTCCAACTGGTGGTAGTCAATCACTTCAGCAGTCTTCATTTTTCCTTCTAATACAACCCAGAGGGCACAGCTGGATTATTCTTTCTTACTTATTCTTCCTTTGAAAAGCCAGGTGCACTGTCTAGAGAAAAGATGTGAAATCTAGTTGTTGCTATTGCTGGCACTTCCCCTACTCTTAGGATCACTGGGAATATTTAGCAAACACGTGTTATTTTTATGGATGCTGTTTTGGACAACAACTTGAAGTGTTGTGTTTGGCTGAAGAAATCACTGAGCAGATTTCTGTGAGTAGTAATGACAAGGGAGCAATGTTGACATTTTTGGGATCGCTTGAATTCGGTCAGTGTTTCCAGATGCAATCATTCTTCTGAAGTGGACAGGAGTCTCAGAAGGCTGTACATGGTAGAAATACAGGTGTTCATGCAGCGTGCCTGGGATGATAACATCTTTGGGAAGAAGGCAGCTACGCTGATCTCTTGTGGTTAATGAATACTAGATTTTGGTTTGTTACAAGAACACAACAATGAACCTTGAGTTAAATGACAACCATCCCAAAAAATTATTGTGGGGTGAAGGCAGTATTTAAACAGGAAGTAATTCCATTTGCAATTCATGCCAATTATGTTGGCAGATAAACAGATACATGGTATTACAAATGACATCTATCAGTGACAGATTTTAGCTGCTGCTTATGCTGTTTCTCTGTGAGAAATGACAGTGGTCAGTGTTTAAAGACTAAGCTATTTTGGAGGATCACCAAGAAGTGTTCAGTTGTCCATAGACTGCTTTTTGAGAATTTATTTTTTTTTTGCTAAATAGGCTGGTCTTTGGAAAAGAATAGAAGGTGATAGCATTCTTAGTGGGAAAAGAAAAATACCTTAAAAGGATCTGTTTAGGTATTTTGGAGAAGCAAGGTAATCCAGTGACAGTGGCATCAATAAAAGTAGTCCAAGTGGGATTTTATTCAGATGTGTGCTATTTTTGTTGCCTAAAAGAATAAATTATCATGATAAGTTTTTAATTTAAGAGATGATGAGAAAGCAATGCAAAATTAAATCCTTGTTATATACATGTGCACAGATGCTGTATTTTAATTGCTTCTTATGGCTGAAATATTTTCAGTCCTAATTGGAAGATGATCCTTTACTAACATCTGAAGCAGTTCTCAATGTGGTCTTGTGGATTAAGTCCTGGGAGAGCTGCTTAAGAGCTGTGACCTCTCAAATACGTCTTGATGAAGGCTTTACCAGTTGACTTAAAACCTGCTGGAATTTTCAGTCTCTTAAGTAACAGGGAAAAAATTGTTAGTGGAAAAGCTACTTGATTATATTCTAAATCTATCTTGGTGTTTAACAATTATGACTTGCTAGGAGCTGCAGTAACGGTAAGTGGAAATGTGGTTAGGGTATCTGCCACAATATTGGTTTAATCTGATCAAAGTAACTAAAGGCTTAAACTTATGTGGCTCAGTAATTAGTAAGGTATGGCTAAGTGAAAAATAGATATTAAAGGAAAGTTTAAATGATGGTTTCTCCATTAACTGAAAATCTAGGCAACTAGAGGTAGTAGATGCAATTCTTTGCTTCGGTATGCTTTTCTGCCTAATAGAAAACGTGGAACCTACAGAGTGCTATTTCTCTTACTGGAGCAACTTAGATTCACATGAAAAAAACTAATCAAAGATAATCTTATTTTATCCACTGGGTCCAGAATTAATGTCTTTACGATGGTTAGTGAAAAGGAGGAAGGAGAGTACAAGAAAAGGGGAGGGAGTAGTGTTTGACATGGTGGGGACTGTGACTTCCGTTTCTACTTCCATTTCTACTTGTTCTTAAAAGTGCAACCGTGCCCAAGAATTACTGTTTAACCCAGTGATAACATTCAGAAGTCAGATGCATCCTTCTATGTGTAAAAATTGAAATGGGTTGAAATTTAAAAAGGTGGGCGAGGGGGTGGTGATTGTGAAGATGCCAAGCAAGATCTTGGTAGTTTCCCTGCTAACTTTATCTTTTTGTTCAGAACAGTTGCATGTTTTTAAAATGTGGCTTGTGGTAGAATTGGAGGCCAAAATGTAGACCAAGTGAACTGGTGCTACCTTGAAAACAAGCAAAATGACTGTATTCAAGAGAAAGCATGTATCTTATAGTAGCTTGCTTACAGGCAAATGGAAGCAAAGCTTTGTTCTGGTGAATGAGACAAGCTTCTGCTGTTGATTTAAGGAGCATGCGAGGCAGTGCACTTTGCCATCCCTAATGCGACAGTTGTGGAGGCTGGGGAAGCATGAGGGACTGCAGGAAGCAGCCGGGCTCATCTGCTTTCCCTACATAGCTTCCCCTGTCATCATTGTTGGAAACGTGGGCTGACCCAGGACTGCATTTTCTATGTTGACTGTTCTCATGCAGGCCTGGCTTCTCCAAGTGCGCTAACCCCAGTAGCATCCCCTTTCAGTAACCGGCAGAAGTCTACCACCCCAGTTACAAAGCCCTTGGAAGGTAAGGAATAAAAATGGCTGAAATCCATTCAGGCTTTTTTACTTCCTGTCAATTAACAGGTTTTACTTTCTGGTTTGCTTAGAAATTGAAGCCAGGCCTGATATGCAATTGGAATCAGATATGAAGCTTGACAAGCTGGAGTCATTCTTGGGAAGGCTGAATAATAAAGGTTGGTGAAGTTACCAAAGGTGGCAATTTATCCGCTCTCCAACTTCAGCAAATTGCTTAAAGTACCTCTTAATTAAAATATCTGGTAACAGAAACTGAGTATTTGTTCAGAATGCACTTATTGATCACACTGTTTATTTCTGTGGTTCAGTCTTTGCTAAATTTTAAGTAAAAAGTCTTATGCTATTGTATTACAAAAGTACAATAGAATAAATCACAAATGCCAAAATAACTTTTTTCTTTCTCTACACACAAAGTACACATTCTTCTTGAGAGGAAAATTTCTTAAAACCCCACAGCCAGTCTGAATCATATTGCCATATACAGTGAAACAGCTTTAAATGTAGTTTAAGATCATTACGATCAAGATATGACTCTAAGCTGACCCAATTCATTTATCTTCCTGCTTTTTTGAAAACACTCTTTGTAGCAGCTCATACAGCTTCCTTGTACAGCTTGTTGGCTGCTCATGAAGCTGTCTAGAGTTCTCTGGTGTTTCCCTCTCACATGTCTGTCCTCCTTTTGTAAAATAAAAATCATTTTGTAATTCATAGAGTGTCAAATACCATAAACAAACATATTCACATTTCAGCAGAGGGGGCACTAGCACAGGATGATGATTGTGCTATACTCACTAGTGTGAAATAGTGACTTTTCCACTTATAGTTCCAGTAGATATTTTCAAAGGAAGGAATTTTGTGGTTGGAGGCAAGACAGAGTATACAAAACCATAACATGCTTATATCACCCTATCAGAACAACTCATTTTTAATAGTGCCTAACTTTTTATTCAGCCATACTTCCTAACCATTTTGTAATAAAGATTATTGCATATGAGTAGCAATTACAGTCTGTTTTTATCATTCTTTTCCAACAGACTTTTCTACCATCTCTCCTTCAAATTCCATTTTAAAAAAGCAACAAACAAACAACAAAAAACAAAAAACCACTGCCCCCCCAAAAAACCCAGCAGCTGCCAAGCAAGCCAAGTTTACATGTTCTAGAGTTACAATCTCTAGTATGATTATTGAGTGAGGTGGTGTGTTATTTGGGGTTTTTTCTTGCAGTTGCTGGGATGCAAGAGACAGTGCTGACAGTTACAGGAAAGTCTGTAAAAGAGGTGATGAAGCTGGATGATGATGAAACGTTTTCCAAATTTTATCGCCATGTGGATTTCCCTTCCTCCTCAGTGCCTTTGGACCTTGATGAGGACTTTGATGCCATCTTTGATCCTTATGCACCAAAGTAAGAACTTTTTGTTCTTCCCCCCCCACCCCCCATTGGTTTTCCATGGAGGAGTGGTAGTAAAAATGCTCAGCTTTAAGTCATCTTGTAGATATCTTAGTACTGGGCATGTCCATTTCTTCTACACATCTCTGCAATCACTCTCCTGCTTGAATCAAGGAACTGATCCTGATTTCCTAACAAATGTCACACCTAAAATCAAAGCAAATCTCTTGTCATTAGACGATTCTGTCTAGAAAAATTAACTGATGATTATTAACACTGCTTGGTTTTCAGGTTAATATCTTCTGTAGCAGAGCACAAACGTGCAGTCAGGCCTACACGCAGAGTCCAGTCATCAAGAAACCCCCTGAAAATGCTGGCAGCAAGGGACGATATTCTTCATGAATATACTGAACAAAGACTGAATGTTGCCTTCATGGAGTCAAAACGAATGAAAGTAGAAAAAAGTAAGCTAAATGTATGATTTGCACAAGACACTGTCTTGCTATTTCAATTCAAAACAAAACAAAAAATTCCAACACAAAACCACAACTGAAGGAACGGAGTGTTTTCTCTAAGAGGCAATATACAGATTGAGGTGTAAGGTGGAATGTAGACTCATTAGGAGGTGTGGAGGGAAGGGCATGTGTGAATTCTTCAAGGAGAGCTACCTACAGCCGCCTCCTGTGCATAGGTTTAATTATTTATATTTAGCACAGTCACCTTGTGCAGAGAGAGTGTGCCACTGCACCTGCAGGGTGAGGACAGGGGAACAAGGAAAGCAGATCTAGCGTTATGTTATGCTGGAGGGGAGAGCTCACAAGAATAGATAAACTTTTGTTCAGGTACACTGGCCTCAATTTTGGGTCCTAGTTTTCTCTGAGAAACTGGGATTAGCCTTGACTCCAAAAGATTAATTTCCATAAAGGATTAGTGCTCTGTTGCAGGGCTTTGTCTTTTACTTATGACAATGAGACAGACAGCAAGAGACGTTATTGTAAAATCTATTCAAAGGTTTTTCAAGTCACTTTTACCATTTTGGGTACAAGTTTTCCTTATTAATATTTGCATAAAGGGAGATCAGCTTTAAACATTACTTGTATTGATGCAAATGCTAATTATATGTGTAAATACTTTGTTGTCATGTGATGAGAACCATTTCCCTGAATTATAAATTCATTAAAGTGTTTGGTCTTTGGTTGAGAAATAAGCAAAATTTGCCAAGAATTTAGGCTTTAAGTTTACAGTAAAACATGACTAATACTTTGAAATATAAATGACTGTTGCATCACACTGGCTGAGACAAATTTGAAGGGAATTTCAGTTAATTAGCCTTGGCTACTCTGCTGTCTTTTATCATTAATCAATTATAAGGCATTGAAGATCTGCACACTACTTCAAAAAACATTGGGTAAGACATGTTTCCTAGCAAGGTTGGTATTTCTGCCAAATAACATCATTCTCACACTGACAGTTTACTCTTGGATGATATCTAGAAATTTAGGTACTGCTAAACCCACAAAGCTTTTGGGCTAGTAGTTAATCTGAGTTCAACCTGTTTTACTGTTGCTCTTGAGAAAGAGGAAAAACGGGAAATAATGGGGACGGGGTTTTTTTTAGTGCAACAAACAATTATTTTTTTATAATTTTGTCCTTTGCATTTTTTTGTGTGTTTTTTCTCCTACTACTTCTTATGTACAAGTGTCTACAAACTCAAATTTCTCAGAAGTAGCACTTGCTGGTTTGGCCAGCAAAGAGAACTTCAGCAACGTGAGCCTGCGGAGTGTTAATCTAACAGAGCAAAATTCTAACAACAGCGCTGTGCCATACAAGAAGCTAATGCTGCTGCAAATTAAAGGTATGCTGGAATTGCTTTTACTTTCCATACATAATAGGCTGATTTTAACATATGGGGCTTTCTACCACAGTTGGATGCTTACTTTGTTCTGGATCTGTGTCCAAAAACTTATATCCAAAACCTAAAAGAATAAGGGAGAACTGCGTGACAAATGCAAAACCATACAAATAGATTTGCATTGTGGCCACTGTTGTGTGTTTTCCAAGGAGAAAACAGATTGTTTCACAAATTCTATCTATCTCCTGTGGGAACTTTTGAACTGTCCCATTCTTCCAGTGCTCAATATAACTTGGAAGTGACATGCCAGTGTTCTTGCTTCACTTTCTCTTACAGTGCGTAGTAATGCATCTCATTCTGCAAAATAATAGCTACTTTTTTTTGCAAAGTAAAATTCCTAAAAGTTTTTACTGCCTACAAAAACTGTACAATAGCTTCACTTAAGCAAATGTAAAGGATTCTGGAATTTGACTGTTGTCTGCCATTTACTTAATTCATTTCTTTCCAGAAGGACAAAAAGTTGCTAAAACAAGAACAGTAAATAATAGAAATATTAGTTGAAAGGAGGCAACGAATTTTTTGCTTCCTGTGAGTAAACCCTTTTTCCACAGTAGTAGTCTTTTTAATTCTTCTTTAACAGTCTGTTTCCATATATTTTGCTAAATGTGCTGGGATTGTTTGTACTTCATTCAAAACAAATTAGATCTTGGCATTTGATAGCAGTAGTCAAAGGAATATAATTAGCTTTGTTTTCTCCTTAGGAAGAAGACATGTTCAAACAAGATTAGTTGAACCCAGGGCCTCGTCACTGAACAGCGGAGACTGTTTCCTGTTATTAACTCCACATTTATGTTTCTTATGGGTAGGAGAGTTTGCAAATGTCATAGAAAAAGCAAAGGTTAGTACTAGTTGATTTTTTATTGTTTATTTTTAGAACTGCCACAGCATAGGTCTCTTTGATGTAATTGAGCTTTGGTGCCAGTTTTCTTGAAAAGTGGCATGTAACTGACAGGTAGATCTGTAGGATTCCTGTAAATATGTTTAAGCCTGTTCAGTGAATGAAAGCTGACATAGGAGTGTGCAGTTTGTGAAGCTGCAAAAGAAAAGAGGATATCCTCAGGAAACAGATTTGCACTCAAACAAAAAATAGTCTGAATTGCAGGATGTCCTTTTTATTCCCATGTTCATGAAGATCAAGTCTTGTTTTAAGGCAAATGAAAGAATTAATTTATTTCTGTAACATTTTCTCTAGTGTCGGTTTATTTAGTGCAACAAATAATGACTATTTCTCCTGCTATTTGCTTTATTATATCCTATCTTTTGCCTTTTCCCTGAATAAGATACGCACAAGTATTCCAAAGACTTAAGCAATCCTGTTCAGATAACTGTTAATCTCTTAGGCTTCAGAACTTGCAACTTTAATTCAGACAAAGAGGGAACTTGGTTGTAGAGCTTCTTATATACAGACTATAGAAGAAGGAATAAATACCCATACCCATGCAGCCAAAGACTTCTGGAAGCTCCTTGGTGGACAGACAAATTACCAGTGTAAGCATTCTTACAGTATCTGATGTTTTATCACAGTAAAATAGTTGAGTCGGTTCTCTTTAGTAAAGATAATTGGATGTTACAATTTTTTATTCCTTTTGACAATTTTTTCCTTTAGCTGCTGGAAGTCCTGAAGAAGATGAAATGTATGAAGCTGCAATAATAGAAACAAATTGCATTTACCGTCTCGTAGAAGATAAACTCATTCCTGAGGATGACTACTGGGGAAAGGTGCCAAAATGTACCCTGCTACAACCAAAAGAGGTACCGTGCCACTTACTGCTCCTGTGGTAAGCGCAGGAACATACAGCTGGGAGTTGGGTCCTCTGTGTTTCTGAAAAGCTTCTGAACACTTTGCTGTCTAAAGTGTGCTGCAGATCTCAAGAAATTAGATCATGTTATTTTTAAAGTAAAATACTATTTTAGGAAGTGTAAATCTTTTTGTGAACAGTGGCTCACTCCAAAGTCATGAAGTGCAAAACAAGTAGCACTTCAGAAAAACAAAACAAAATAGAAACCCGGTTTCCCTTTCAAGCATTTTTATTTCTAGGCTTAGCAGAGTCTTCCCTTTCAAACAGCTATTTCACCCATCTAACTAGAAATGAGAGCAGATTTCCAAAATAAAGACACATTCCTTTTTTTTTTTTTTTTTTTTTTAAA
>NW_015090864.1:15080760-15104762 GCF_001431845.1 Calidris pugnax | reverse complement strand
AATTTTCCAAAAAAAAGACCCTTTCTTTTTTTTTTTTTTTTTTTGAAAGTATTGAGTTGCTGCCTGTTTGCTGAGACAGTTACCCACGCTGTATCTTCTGCCAGCCTTCCCCGGCGGCAGGACAAAGCTTAGGTCTAAATGCCAGTGAAGCTTCTGGAACTGGACAGCAGTCAGTCATGCAACAGAATCAGGTGTTCAGTAATAAGAGCTCTCTAGTCTGCAAGTGACTTAGCTACCACCTAAAGATACACCTCATAACATTCCCCATGCTTGCTTCCAGTCATCCTCAACAGTTAGACATCACAGTGAAGACTACTGCCCTGGCCTTACTTGCATTGCAGTGCTAGTTGTTAGGGCCACTGCAGAAACTCAGATATTTGGAGGAGTTTGTGTTCAACGTGCAGCCAGCTTGCAGCACTAGGAAACTGGAGGATCAGGTTATCACCTATCCTAATGGTAGGTTGTTTTTTTCTGTTTTGGTTTGGTTTTTAGGTGCTGGTGTTTGATTTTGGCAGTGAAGTATACGTATGGCATGGAAAGGAAGTTACTCTAGCACAAAGAAAAGTGGCGTTCCAGCTGGCAAAACACCTGTGGAATGGCACCTTTGACTACTCCAATTGTGACATAAATCCTCTGGACCCAGGGGAATGCAATCCCCTCATACCCAGGTATCAAAACTCAAGTTTAGTCTCATTGCAGAAACTTAGTTTTCTTGCCCTTATTTCACAGTGTTTAATTTGATTCTATTTCTTTTGTTCCCTTGTACAGAAAGGGACAAGGACGCCCAGACTGGGCTGTGTTTGGCAGACTCACAGAACATAATGAGACCATACTGTTCAAAGAAAAATTTCTTGATTGGACAGAGCTGAAGAAACTCAATGAGAAGAATTCTAATGAATCTCTTCACCAGAAGGTGCATATAAGCATGCTAGGTATTTCAAACTAGATGACCTCGCTGTGATGAGAAGCTTGTTCTCAAGGTTCCAGAGCACTTTCTTTATCTTGTGGGCTTTGACCTAGGGGTCAGGACATCACCACCTACAGTGAAACCACAGAGTTGCTTTATATTAGTACCACGCAGCTCAATGAATACTGCCAAGGTGGATTTGACAAGGCATCAAATGATGGCAAGATACCAAAGTACTGAAATATGCAGGAGACAAACTGTTTGAGTGGAACTGTGGGGTGAGGAAAAAAAAACAACAAACCTATGCTCAAAGAATACTCTTCTGTGTTTTTTGACAGGAAGAATCCAGATCTGAGACTAAACCATATGATGTCATGCTAATGGTACCTGTGCCCCAAACAACTGTAGGCACGGTCTTGGATGGAATGAATATTGGCCGGGGCTATGGACTTGTAGAAGGAGAAGACGGGAGGCAGTTTGAAATTATCACTGCTTCTGTGGATGTCTGGCACATCCTGGAATTCGATTACAGTAGGCTGCCTAAGCAAAGCATCGGGCAGTTCCACGAGGGAGACACATATGTGGTGAAGTGGAAGTACATGGTGAGCACTACAGGTTAGTGAACGATTCCATTGCATCCTGCTGAAACTTGGAGAGGAGCAGCTAAAACTGCTTCTGTTAGTGGTAGGATCCAGACCTAGACTTCCCTGGATGTGAAACTGTTTTAAAGGTTAGAAATGCTAGTTTAACCTTCCTAGGCCATTAAGCGGCAGAGCTTATTATTTTATTTTATTTAAGAGAAAGCATTAAAAAAAAAAATAAAAGCTGTAGTTATTTTTCATACATCAAATGTAATACTGTCCATCTCTCTTTTTACCCAAAAGTGGTGTTGCACATCTTCACAGGACAGCTCATTAAAGCAGAGTTGTGCCCACAGCTTACCACCAAAATATCTAGGTAGCTGGACTAATGACAGTAGTCTGAACGTCTTGCAAGAGAGGCAGGCTTAGTCACAAGGAAAACCTTTGCTGGGTAATGGAACACAGTAACAATGACAGGAAAAGCTCTTGCCAACTGTTTGCCCTTGCTGTCCTTTTGGCTGTTTCTGGGAACACTTTGGGATGGGTTTCTGTCCCAAGCGGAAAACTTGAGCAGTGTTCTGACAAAGAGCCTGAGAGCAGCAGGTAACTGCTGAGAGTCAGTCAGCTCAGTGTGCTCACTGGAACTCTCCCTCCTAGCACCAAAATAAGAGTAGGTTGGTTTTTGTGGTAAGTAAATTAGAAATAGTCTAAAAATGATTGTTCCAAATAGGAAAATATTAAAATCAGTTGAAAGCAGTATAACAGCTAGACAGCTTCAGGCTTTTAGCAAAAAAAATGTAGATAGGTCTTATTCAGGATCATTGAGTTCAGATACTGGCAAATCCAGGAAAAATACAAAAGCCTGTAAGGCTTGAGAGAAGTGGGTAACACTAATACTGAACTGTAAACAGACTCCTAATCCCAATGGATGAAAATGTTTGCCATCACTCCAAACCAGAATCAATTGTTATGTAGGAAGCAGTGCTTCTGTGGGCTGAATGTACAGGTAAGAGTGAAAACCATAAAATTTAGAAGTGACTAGTGCTTTGAATATTCTCAACTGGAAAAAAACAGGATGCTTTCTCCTAAGTATTTTGGTTGGATGCTGCTCAGCACTGCTGAAATCAAGGCAGAAGTTCTAACATTTATTTTTTTTTTTTTTAAGAATCTGGTTTAAAGCTAATGGTTTTTTTAAAGTCTTTGATTTAATTATTTCTGTTTATTCAGTATTCACTGGAAAGAGTAAAATATTCCATAACTGGTTGTATTGTTGAACTTCCGTTGCTGTAAACATTATTTGCTTATTGGAACAACTAAATACTGAACCTTTAAAAAAAAAAAAAGTTGCTGCTAACCCAATGTCCAGACCAATGTGAAATACTGAGTTAATTTTAAAAAATAAATCAATAAAAATTACCTAATCCTAACTTTTTGGGACTGCAAAATACTGCTTTGGTGTTCTTTTGTTATGTAGTTTTCCTTTCTAATATCACTTTACCAAGAAAGATTTTTCTTTTATGCCTGTAGCTTTCTCAACTGTTGCTGTTTCCAGTCTCACTCAGCAGCCAGCATCTCTCCTGCTGCCAAAGAACAGTGTGTAATGTGGAAAATGAGCCATAATGTGCTCTTCTGGTAACATGACTGGACATACCATTTCACATGCAAATTGGCTCAAGTGATGTCAGTTATTTTTCTCCAGATAGTACCAGTTCTTTCTATATCTCGTTCTCTGGCCAACGCAGGCATCTCTGTCTGTGGGCTTACTTCCACCAGATGAGACAGTGCCAACTTTGCATGGGGACATACTGGCCTGGAGACCTAATGTTCCTCCAATTGGACATTTTATCTTTCCTGTTCTGGACAGGATAGTGCTGAGCTGGCAGATGAGATTAAACCACGTGCTGTTAAAACCTATAGCCAGACTACTTAATCTTCAGCATGTGCTTTCTGTTTTGCAGTTGGAAGCAGGCAAAAAGGAGAGCAACAAGTAAGGGCTGTTGGAAAAGAGAAATGCGTGTATTTCTTTTGGCAAGGAAGGCACTCCACAGTGAGTGAGAAAGGGACATCGGCACTGATGACAGTGGAACTTGATGAAGAGAGAGGAGCACAGGTGAGCTTCCTGCAGACCTAGGTGGCAGTCCTGGTAAGATTTGCCTGCTCAAGTAGCCACTAACCCTAAATGCAGGTTATCTTTTTTGCCTCCTTTCTTTCTGTAAAGGTTTGCTTGCCAGTGCAAAAAGCCAGACCTCAAAATTACTTTTTCCTTTATTCCAACTTCCAGAGACACATAAACTCCTTTATGGATTGTCATTCCCAAATCCCCCTTCTAAAGATGGTATTTCTGAGAATGGCTCAAGAAGAATGTCTTCTCTCCTCTCCCTGCAGGAATAGGTGAAGAACAGTTAAACAGATTTGTGCCTTTCTTTCCATACATATTCAGATAATAGGACTGTCTTCCTAGTTCTGAGAACAGGAGGAGAGCTTTCTGCCAGTCCAAGGCATGAAAATAGATTTGAAATTTTCAATTTGTTTACTCTGTAATTTTGGAGTAGATTGTGTTGTTTTGCAGAGAGTCTAACAACTGTAAATACTGTAAAACTGTAAAGAGTTTGAAGCTCAAACAGGGGACAGGCTAGCTTGCTTGGTCTTTAGGTGGAGTTAGGCTTTGCTGTGGCTTGGCTGTTACCAGCACACAAGAAAGGAGGTTTAAAGTTAGTTTCTCTACCTTAATAATGCCATAATTAGTTTTTGAACATCAGCATAGACATGACCAGTAAGACAGGAGTGCAGAGAGGAGACACACAAATACACTTGGCCCAGAGTGCGGGATGCTGTGCGACACAGCTGATTTAACAATTTACTGTATTGGTTTCATAATCAGAATTCAATGTTTAATGAGCAAAGAACGTGCGTGTTGTCACATAGACCAGTTTACAGCAATTGGGAACCTACTTCATTTCCTACAATATCTCATAATAATTTCAGAGAATATCACACAAGATGGCCCAGTCCTGTAAAGAATTCAAAAAATGGTTAGTTTAAAATAATTTACAGTTTAATTGGTATTCCTTATCCTGTGGAACTCTTGATTGTTGGTTTCCAGCTAGAGGTTTCTTTTAATATGCAGGTCACATATGAAACCCATTGTATGCTGTTACACACAGTAATTTAACTAAGAGTCAGCAGTTGTAAAGTACAAGGAAAGCCATAACTTTGTGGGTGGCCATAACTATATAATTTTTAATAATCCATAGAGACTAGCTTTCCTGAGTCTGTATACTTGCTTCATTTTTTTAATGAATAGCGGTGCTTTCGATTTCCAGGTACAAGTGCTTCAAGGGAAAGAACCACCATGCTTCCTGCAGTGCTTCCAAGGAGGAATGATCGTGCACGCTGGAAGAAGGGAAGAGGAAGAAGAAAATGCACAAAGTAAATTACTGTTAGTTTAGAGCTTCTGCCCCAAAATCCTTTAACTGTTGTGAAGCACTTTGAGTTCAGTCTCAACTACCATACTCTGTAAAAAAAGGGAAATGGATGCCATGAAACGCATGAGACAGCTTTGCAATACTTTGTTTCAAGGTAGTTTGTTTCTTTGAGCTTAGAGTGGATGTGGTCACCCTAGAGCAAGCTGACTTCATTGTATTGATACCCATATAAATTGTTCTAGTTGTTTTTTTTTTTTAATTAAGCAAAGTGCCTGTTTGCTTTAAAATATGTTCTTTTCTACATAGCCTGGGCAAAAAAGTATGTTTATGAGCAGTTCTACTCCAAGGAGAATTTTAAGCTTTTGTTACCCATGCATTACTTCTTGCAACAGTTCTACTCAAAGAGAATTTTAAGCTTTTGTTACCCATTCATTACTTCTTGCAACATACTCCTTGAATGCTGCAGTTGAGGAAGGAGAATTTCAATGCAGGTGTAACTTGGAAATGTCCCAGTTCACATCTGTATGTGACCTCCTGTACCTAAGGTGCACAAGGGAAGAGGAGCTGAATAGAAGGACTACTGTATTTTTTTCCATATTTTTTCCTGCATGAAATGGCAGAAACTTGACTCTTCTGATCTCTTAAGCTCTTCAGCTCTTAACACAGTAGACCTGGCTCTTCACATCACTCTTAAAGCAAGGTTTCATGAGGCATTTTTTCTGCAATGGGGTTTCTCAAGCAGTTAGCCACACCTGATGCTTAGCTAGTTTAATCTGTGACGTTATAGGCATGCAATATATGAAATTTATCCAGGACGAGAACAGCTGTTCCAGAGCAGAGGTCTTGAATTTTCAATCCCGTGTGACTGTATAATACTGCTGCTCTCTTCCTGTTTGCTGCAGGTGACTGGAGGCTATATTGTGTGCGAGGAGAAGTTCCCAATGAAGGAAACTTGCTTGAAGTCGCATGTCACTGTAGCAGCTTGCGTTCCCGGACATCCATGATTGTCCTCAATATAAATAAAGCTCTTATCTACCTGTGGCATGGCTGCAAAGCACAATCTCACACCAAGGATGTAGGAAGAACAGCAGCCAATAAAATAAAAGAACAGTGAGTTTCTGACCTGTATTTTGGAGATATTTATACAGGCTACCAATTTATTTAAACTAGCTCATCTCAAAGAAAAGTTAAAATAAATAAAGCTGTCCTATGAGTACAACTGCAATACCTACCTGTATGCTTGATGAGGAGGAGGAATGAGGGGTAGTTCATTCGGTGGAGTGGGGAAAACACATGTTCTGTAGTCACTTTGACTTAAGGTCAAATGCACTTATTCTTCCTAATTACAGTTGCAAAAAAACCAGTCTTTTTCCATTTGGATGGAGATGCTCAGTATCTGAATAGCAAACTAAATCCCAGTTGATAGGAGGATTAGAATCAAGGATTGTGAATAAGGAAGAGGAAATGAATTTGGGAAAGCATCCGAGGAGAGCGGCAGTAGTTACAAAAACAGGCAGTGAGAATCCCTACTTGAGAGCTCATGCAAGCATCTCCTCCACCTGCGTATGTGACCAGAAATGGTATGAGAATGATTGCTGAAATTCCATAGCTTGTATATTGATATTTTTTTACATCATTTTCAAAAAACCTATGTTGACATGAACTGTACAACAAGCCCATAGGGTGCTTTTGGGTTCTAATAATGGGAGTGGCCAGCAGGTTAGTGTTAGCTGTGTTTGGGGCAGGAAAGCCGGGTTCACCCTCTTTCTTTGTGTTTTGTAGGTGTCCGCTGGAGGCAGGGCTGCACAGCAGCAGCAAGGTGACGATACACGAATGTGATGAAGGGTCAGAGCCCTTGGGATTCTGGGACGCGTTAGGAAGGAGAGATCGAAAGGCCTATGATTGCATGTTGCAAGGTAGAGCTACGTTCCTGGATTCAACATCACATTTTACTTTATTAGTCTATGGTACTGTTCTTCTTTCTTCTTTTGAAGAACTTCTTGGTAGTTGAGATGATCCCTTCGAGAGAGATGCTTCCAAAAATCTACTGAGTTAAGTAATACTGTTCTAGAAGGAAAGTGCTGGAAAACAAAGTGTTTCATTTTGTTCTCTCCCCCTTCTGCACCCCCTCTGTATTCGTGCAGCACAGAGCAACAGTAAACGCTGTTACCAACACATTTTGCTTCTCTTCTGAAGGGATTTAGGAGGCGGTCCTGCACACATTCTTGTCCCGTCTTTGCTTTGAAGCTGCCAACAAAGGTAGCAGGGGGATTGATTTACCAAGTGGAAAATTTTTCAGCTAAAAATTAAACTCTGAGATGGGCTTGCTTCACTTAAGCTGCAAAACAGCCAGTTATGAAACGGCTGATAGTAACTGGCCAGGATCAGATTCGAACTGATGGCAGCCAGCCTTTCAGCTCAAGTTCTTCACAGCTGTAGCTAGTCCCCCAAGACATCTGGACGTCTCCTGATTTTTAAAAAATCAGAGAACTTATAGTCACTCTAAAAGTTGATTTTTTTGTTTTTATTTTTTATATTAATCTCTGACAGTTTCTATACAAAATCTTCTTAATTTTTGTTCTTCAAAGATCCTGGAAAGTTTAATTTCACCCCCCGCCTGTTCAGCCTCAGTAGTTCATCAGGAGAATTCTCAGCCACTGAGTTTGTTTACCCTTCAAGAGACCCTGCAGTCATCAATTCCATGCCATTCTTGCAAGAGGATCTTTACACTGCCCCACAGCCAGGTAAATACTTTAAAATACTTAAGTAACAAGAAAACAGACAACTCTATCCTGCATTGGGCAGTGATTCAGTAACTTTAATTACTTTTAACTTGATTTATCACAGGAAAATGTGTGTATGTGATGCTTATACAGCATTGAGCAATAACAGTAATTTTCCCGTGATAAAAATGCTGAGAACTAATCAAACAAACATGGATCCCAAAAGCTTCTTATAGAAATACATTGTTTATATCAGAGAATCCGCGTTTAGCTGAGACTCAGCTGGGTGAATAACAAAAAGCTTTGAAATGATCCTGTTTTGATGCTGGCAAGCATGTAAGACTGGGGTTGTTTAGGGAATTCTGAGAACTAATAAGCAGCTGATGATGGATTTGTTACTTCTTGGCTGTGTAGCACTGTTCCTTGTTGACAATCACCACGAAGTGTACCTGTGGCAAGGCTGGTGGCCTGTGGAAAACAAAATCGCTGGATCAGCTCGAATCAGGTGGGCTACGGACAGGAAATGCGCCATGGAGACAGTGCTCCAGTACTGCAAAGGTAACACATGGCTGTGCTGGCTCTTCTGAGTGTGTCATACCTTTCCATGCCTTGCTGTCCCCAGCTGAAAGGTACTCAAGATGCTTCCCCAATGGCACTGGTAATAGCAGTGCATTTGAAGATACATTCTCCACTCATTCTTAGCAACTCATTTGTGTAGTAATGGTGTTGTTCCCAAATTGCCAAGATACTCTGCTGACTCAATTCTCAGGCTTCAGTTCTCAGAAAGGCTTTATTTCTTTTCTGTGCACCCACTGTGGGAGAATAGGCCAGACTTTCTGCCAAGCTCCTGTTGGATTTCATAAGCTTCTGTGTATCAAAAGACTGAATGAAGATACTGTTTGCTGATCTAACTGGGTTTTGACTTAGTGGGGAGGTGGAAAGACTTTGAAGATTGTGAACAAGTCTCACGTGGAAACAGGTGGCTGTTGGAAATGCTGGAGCTCATTTCTACAGGACAGAGTTATTGCAGTGTGCAGTGGCTCAGGTCACTAGCAGGTCCAGAGAGGTGATTCTTGTGCTTTACTCTGCTGTGGTGAGACCTCACCTGGAATACTGTGTGCAGGTCTGGAGCCCTCAATATAGGAAAGATATGGACCTAATGGAGCAGGTCCAGAGGAGGGCCACGAGGTTGATCAGAGGTGATTCTTCTGCTTTACTCTGCTGTGGTGAGACCTCACCTGGAATACTGTGTGCAGGTCTGGAGCCCTCAATATAGGAAAGATATGGACCTAATGGAGCAGGTCCAGAGGAGGGCCACGAGGTTGATCAGGGGGTTGGAGCACCTCTGCTACAAGGACAGGCTGAGGGAGCTGGGGTTGTTCAGCCTGGAGAAGAGGAGGCTCCAGGGAGACCTAATAGCAGCCTTCCAGTACCTGAGGGGGCCTACAGGAAGGCTGGGGAGAGCCTGTTTACAAAGGCCTGTAGTGATAGGTCGAGGTGCAATGGCTTTAAGCTGGAGGGGAGCAGATTTAGATTGGAGATTCGAAGAAAGCTCTTTACTGTGAGGGTGGTGGAGCACTGGAACAGGTTGCCCAGGGAGGTGGTTGAGGCCCCTTCCCTGGAGACGTTCAAGGTGAGGCTTGATGAGGCCCTGGGCAACCTGGTCTAGTTGGGGGTGTCCCTGCTGACTGCGGGGAGGTCGGACTAGATGGCCTTTGGGGGTCCCTTCTGACCTGGACCATCCTATGATTCTATTCTGTGATTCCACACTGACCGGATTATTTTCTGCACAGTTTCCTTGGGACACTGTAATGCTTTACTCTCATTTCATCTAAGGTTATGTAAAGCTGGGAACAGACCTTGCATTTTCTGATGGAGGATGAATAAAGGTGCAGGCCTGTTCTATTAATTCAGAGCAGCTTCCCACTGTGAATAAGTCACTAGGGCTTAATTGGTGCAAACTATGCCCTCTTGCAAAGAAAGCCAGATCGATTATAGACCTTCAGGCCTCATGATGATTTCTTCTGTAGCAAATAAACTTTACAACTTGTGACACAGCTGATGGTATCTGTCATCATCTCCTATAGACATTTGTGTATTTTAAGAGGGGCAGCAGTACCCTTGTTGGATTCCACCCTTGTGAGAATAAGCCAGTCTCTGCTTCCCAATCTGCAGGTCAAATAGGAGTACGTGCAATTGTTGCATTTCTACTCAGTTGTTCTCATGTCACTGAGGGGAGGTGGAAACACCTGCAGGAGGCAGTTGAAAACCAGCACTGGAGACGCTGAAATGTGACCTTTATTGGATGGCATTATTGCTCTGTGTGGTTCATCCTGTGCTGTCCCTGGCACCAACCCACCAAACCTTTTTGTGTGGGGTGCTCACAGGAATGGGGTGCTCAAGACAGGGCAGTAATTGGAAGAGCCTTTGGCAGTAACTGCTGAATTCCTAAAGAAGAGGGCAGTTACTTGTTCTCCCCCTCCCCCAGTTTTTGCAAGTCAGAGGAGTGACGAGATGCATTTCTTTGAAATCATTTCATACAATGTGCTTCACAGCAGACATGAACATCAGCATAGAGGAACAGAGCCCCATGCAATGAGGTGCCCAGAGCTGCTCAGCAGGCTAGGGAGAGGCTAGGGAGAGAAGTAAGATCCTGGTCTCAGTGTTCCTGATGCAGTGCTGTAATCTTGTGGTAATGAAAATCATGTTTTCTGGCCCCTGCAGAGATGGAATCAGATACATACGCTGAGGTTTGGATACTTTTCCAGGTGTCTTTAACTTCATCAAGTTTGATGATGGGAAAAGGGATTACTACCTTCTGCACTGGATTGGATTTGCTGCATCTGAGTTTGATGCACAATGGAAAGCTCTTCAGTGACTCCTCGTGGGTCCGAAGTTTAGCATATGCATCATAGCACAAGTTTTTTGTTGGGTGCTCAGTTCTTTACCACTGGCTGTGATTTTGCAGCATTTGTGGCTTTATCCTCTTTGCCATGGGATAGTTCTCAAAAGCTTTGGGCTGTGTGGTTGAATAGGTACAGAGCAAGTTTGTTACTCTTAAAGACTGATTCTACTTGTACTATTTCTGTGCTAAAGTTGATGTGAACTTCTTTAGCAGTATTTCAGTGTTTACACTATGCTGTTCTGGTGGTCTATCACTTTCATGATCTGGGATTCTGTCAACCACTTCAAAATTTCATTGCATTGAGCTGTCAGGGCTGACTAGCTCTTATGTGTTGTTACTTATCAAGGTGGAGAAATTGAATTTCAGGAGATACCAATGCTGCTGCAATTATTTTGACTGCCAGAATACAGTTGAGTGATCAGAAGCATTAAAAAACTTTTCTCTTGTTTTTATGTCTTTCCTCATCCCTCTCTCCCCCTTTCCCCGCCACCCCCTATTTTTTTTTCTTTTCCTGGCTTGCAGTGTTTAACTACATGATGGTATTAAAGAGATTGATTAGCAGCTCTGAATATCCCTTGAATATACCTAGCAGTTCTCATTGTGCATAAATCTTATTTAACTTGTCAAAATGTCTTGGAAGTTTTTCTGTGGTTTTATCTGCTAAATCAGCAGTCTGGAGAGCTGAGCTGCAGACCGCTAGGAGAGGGAAGAATCTGATTTACCCTTCAGTGGTTCTTAATGAGGAGATCAGCTTGTGCTGAGGGCAGAGCTCATGCAATGAAAATGTTTCTCCACGTACATACAAAACCATCCTACCTGTACGGGAACATTAGCAAACACCACTCTCCTTGGCTGAATTACTGTGAGTGGAGCAGTGCGACTAGGGCAGATTCACGCATAATTGTTAAACGAAAAATTTTTCATTCATGGTAGAATGAACAAATAAATCACAGTGAAAATATGTGGAAGAGAAGGCTTAAAATCGAGTGTTCAAATGATAAGTCTCCTGTATAAATCATTCAGCTAAAGCATTCCCATTCTAACATGTTTGTTACACTAATCCAAAGGGCTTTTGCCTCTGCTATTCAGAGTTTCATGTGAACATACTCTCTCTAATCAGTTTGCTCCCAACATCTGATGTAAAGCCAAACCTGTAATGTTCAGCTTTTGCAAACAGAACGGAACAATGGTGTCCGACCAGGCTCTCCATCTGCATTCAGCACAGGTTCCCTTGGCAATGGGGAGGAGGGGGCTGTGTTCTTTTAAACCCTCCTGCCTGACAGCCCACATGCATGAAGTCCAGGTAGGGACTACAGTAAGAAACAGGGTCTTCTGTGTAAGGGATTTATATGCCCTGGAAGAAATCTCAATGCATTAAAGATGCTCTGAGATTGAACTTTACAAGAAGCAGTTTTTAGGGAAGCTAAACAGCCCTCTGAAGTGAGGTGGTGTCACGTTCCTCTGTTAGTTTCACCTGATTTTGGACTTTGCAACATCTTCAGCTTTTCCACTCCCTATCTGGAAGTAAGATTTGAGTAGAGTGAGTTATGTGAATCTACGTAAGATGAAGGTACAATATTTTTTTGAGTGACAGCTCCTCCCAGTTCCTGACTGCTTATCTACCTCTTTCTAATAATATTTGGAGTTTATCAGTGCTTTTGAATACTTGTGAAATGAAATCATTCAACCAGTAAGGTCTTTTTTCACCAATACTTGGTATAATGACTTTAACCACTTAATCTGATATGACATCACTCCAAGGCAGGGTTACATCCACTCCTATGTAGTGTGGACACATACATTTTTTAAAGAAGCAGGATGGTCTTTGAAAGTCAGTAATTACCATGCACCTATTGCAACACTTCTGTTAACTTTCAGATCCCAGTCCCTTGAATTTGTAATAACAAAGTGATTGTGTTAGACCTCAGTATCTCAAGTTAAGAACAGTCTGAGCATTCTCACTTAAGCCTCCAAGCTTAAGCTTTATTTGCTGCTGGCAGGACACTTCCGCTGAGGGTTCATTTACTTGAATTTGGCTAATTTAAGACCATCACACTCTCCTTACTCTAGTCCAACTCTATTTTTGTAAGATAAGAAATATATCAGGTTAAGGGAGTAACTGTGAGGGATTTTCAGCTTACAGGGTTTGATCTTTGTGGTCAGATAGAGTAAAAGGCAGACTTAAGAATACTGAAAAACATGTTAAAAGATGCCATACTACATTAAAAAAAATCCTGGTGAAATTTCTTCAGCTTTTTAGGAAAGAATCAATTAAACATGCTAAGCTCCTTGGCTAGTGGGTGGCATTGCAAAATATGGTACTGTTTGTAATTTCTCTCTTTTTTTTTTTTTTTTATCACTTTTTTTAGGAAAAAATGTAAAGAAGCCCCCCAAATCCTACCTAATTCATGCCGGTCTAGAGCCTCTGACCTTCACTAATATGTTCCCAAGTTGGGAACACAGGGAAGACATCGCAGAGATCACAGAAATGGTAAATCTTCATTGCACAGACTCTTTCCAGCAACATTGCTGGTTGGTGTTGTCAAGCCCCAAAATCCAGAGGATGAACTTACAAAGTACAGTTCAGGAGTCTGCACAGGAAAAAAATAACAACACAGCTAAATTCTGAGCATGGATATCATGAGCGTTCCTGCTTGTTTTTCCATATAACTTCTCGTATTCTTTTTTGTTAAAAACAGGAGGAGAGTGTTACCTGAATCATCTGTAAAAGGAGATGTGCTAGAGTTTGGTAGAACAACTGTTTCAATTGTGTGAAACAGGCAGCAACAGTTCATGGTCTGTCCTCCAGCCTCAAAGTGCAGGGGAGCAAAATTCCCCACAAAAGATCAGCTGGCTCCAGGAGCTCCAGCATTGCCTTCCCTGCCCGGGAAGCAGAGTCACAGCTGAATTACATGTGACTGCTTTAAAAGCCTTCAGTGAAGGGGCATCTCAAGACCAATGATATTTTCTGCTTTGTAAGTCGTCTGCAGCCATCCTTAGTAGAAAATGCTGGCTTCGTGGCTAAACACAGAATTCAGCCTTAAACTGAGATTCTGAGAGCACGGGATGTCCTTCTGCAAAGTGCAGACCTTTCTTTCAGCTGTGAGGTTGCTGTAGGGCAGGGCTGTTTGCCTGTGAGAGGAACTGGATGTCTATCTCTGTGCTCCATGACCCAGGCGGTGCCCACTGGTCCCTTGCTGTCCGCAGTGGGAGCAGCTGGTGGGTTCAGCGTTGTGATCCCGGGTTCTCTCTTCTCCTTTTCTCCCGACAGGATGCTGATGTTTCTAATCAGATAATCCTTGTAGAGGACGTGCTGGCCAAGCTGTGTAAAACGGTGTATCCGCTGGCAGATCTCTTAGCTAGACCTCTGCCCGAGGGAGTTGATCCACTGAAGCTTGAAATTTATCTTTCAGATGAGGACTTTGAGGTAAGGAGAGAATGGGCGCGCTGTTACTCTCCGCGTCCGTGTCTAACCGTACTGTGAAGTCATTTGACAGTTTTGCTACTTTATAAGTGTTTTTACTAATGGCATATCCTCTCATTTTAAACACAGGTTGCATTAGAGATGACGAGAGAAGAGTACAATGCACTGCCATCTTGGAAGCAGGTTAATTTGAAGAAGGCAAAAGGACTTTTCTAAGTTGTGTTTATTGGAGTGAGCACTAAAGGGATGCCCGTTTTCACTTTCTATGCCCTTTAGAAGAATTGTACCCCACATTTACAAAATAAATAGAAATAATCTGAAGTTATTAGCGACTACCTATCTGGAGGTGTGTAATATTATAAACGGCCAAGAGAACTCTTTGGAAATGGAATTTAGTTTTGACTCTTAAAGGCAATGTGTTTAAGCTCTGCTCTCTATGCACTTAAACAGTAGTTTCTGGAGCTACTGCAGCAGGTGTCCTTTGGCTATACACAATACTTGCCATTTTTGTTTTGAAGAAGTTCTCTTTGTAAAGTGTTATTTTGTTAGTTTGTGGATTACAAAGAATTTATATTTATATAAACACATAGAACAAGTATGTATTTAACAATGCAATATATATATTCACTTTCAAGACTTTCATGTCAAAACTACAGAAAAGTAGCTGGATGGCAGTTGCTTGTACTGAATTAGCTGTACCACCAATATGTATCTCTTACGCATTCTGAAAAGTTTCTCTTTGCAATAGATAATGAATTGTTCCCAGTGCTGCTTCAGGTGCTAAACTGAACAAAGCGTTTGTATTTATAGCATGGATTTCTTGAGAAACTATGCGAATCAACCTTTATACTTTATTATCCAAAAATGTATAGTGCCTTGTTTTTTGTGTACAGTTTATATACAAAAAAAAAAGATTGGTCTGCATTTTGAAGATGGCTTAGAACGGTCTCCTATGTTACTTTTATAATAGTAGAAATAAAAACATCTCAGTTTCTAATACTTGTTGTAAACATTAAACATGTCTTTTGTGATATAAGAACTGAAAGTAAAAGCTTCTGAATAAACTCTTAGCAATGCTCTGACTTGTCATTATTTTGTACTGTGATCTCTACTAAGTCATTGGAATCTTCCGTAACATGGTATTTTATCAAAATATTTTAACCTTAGGTATCTGCGGGTGTTGTACAGAGTTATAAATTGAGAGGCAGATGATGTACAAAAAAATCAATGTATGAGATAAAATTAGGTTGTGCAACATTTTAATGCTGAACATTGGAACAGCCACCCAGCTCCTTTATCCCCTGGGTTGCCCTGTTTTATACGTGAAACCAAAATTATTATGCTGATTTTCAAACTTTGAAAAAATCTTTTCGACCTTTGTGCAATTGAGAGTAAAACTTGAACTGAAAATGAGTATGGCATCATGTCTATTCTTTCAATAAGCACTCAAGTCGAAATAATTTTCATTCAGCTAATTAAAATATTGGCTAGAATAATCAAGTAGAAATGTGTTACTGTTTGAAAAGTTTTTCAGGCATTTGGCATTTCTGTAGCAATGTGTGTGGTTCCCCTCTAGTAGCCTGGTGGATTTCAGAGTTTCATTCCTGCCAGCGTAAGTTTCCTTGTGCCGTTCGGGGCTGCTCCTGCCTTGGTACAAAGCAATGACCTGCAGTGGTGCCTCTTGCTGCTCCTGTCGTTCTCATAGGCCCAGCGAAAGGAAGCAGGATTTTGGGGTGTGGGGGGTGTAGATTTCATCAGGATCTGCAGTAGATATTGCTCCATAGTTAAAATTAGTCTTTTTTTGACGGATGGGTTAATAAGTTGTAAGCTAGCCTTTAAGTAAATAAACCAAAAGTCTAGAAATACACAGGTACTATCCACCTGACCTGAGATACTACAGGTGAATTTTCAGCACTGGTGTATTTCCTTTCAGGACTAGTTTCCTTCAAGAACTGAAAATAAATTACCCACGAAAAGGGTAGCAACAGTATTCAGAGCAAGGATACTTCTTACGTAGCCCCCAGCAAAAAGCAGATTGTTTCGATATCTGATAGTTCTTCAGAGGCCCTTAGCAGTGTCTTCTGCATGGGGGACACTCTCGGTTTGAAAATGCAGGGCTTTATGGCAACAAGTTTATTTTTCAAGCACTGAGAGGTTTCCAAAGTCACTGCTGTATTCATCTAGGTATTTTTGCACCCATATATCTTCCTCTTTCACCTTCTGGTGATAAAATCAAGCAGGAATTAAGTTTTGTTTATTCATGTTCAATCTGTACAGTGGGGGTAGCAGGTTCCTTTGTTTTGATTTTTCTCTCCAACAGAGAGCTAATTTGCACAGCATGATTGACCTTGTTTTTCCCTCTGGTAGGGTAGTATCATTCGCTTTTGTTTTTTTAAAACACCATCAGTCCTCCAAGTGCTGCTGAAGGGCAACATTCACCCACCCTTGAAGCCTTTAGAATCACATGGGGACCTGCAGGCAGTGAACCCTAATTCAGTGCTGTCAGCTCTTGGAATTACAAAATTGTGTGAAAATTATGGTATTTTGAGTCTCAGTTCCAGGAACCAGAACCCAGGACCCAACATCCTACTTCAGTTCTTTGCTCCTAATGTTGTCTAGGAAAGCTTCAAGGTTCTGCAGAAAATAAAGTATTTGTTTTGTCCTTAATATACTTGTTACTTATCAAAATGCTTTCCTCAAATGTGAAGCTGACAACAGAAAACAAAGTCAGTGTAAGGCCTCGGGCAGAACCGTGGGTTATGTTGTAATTTTCTGCACCTCTCCATGGTGGAGATGCCATTTATGGTTGGAAATTGGAAAGGGCCGTTAAAATATTCTTAAACTGTTTCTACAGCTGTACACGGGAAATACAGCTGAAACAGGGTTTGTCTGGGTCATGGGCAGAGGGGTTGTTTGCTCGCTTGGATTTTATCTAATGTTTGTTCATTTTGAATAGATCCTCAAGAACACTCTAATGTCCAAGGCAGAGTATCTGGTACGGGGACTCTCCATGTGAAACAGGCAGTACCTTGAACATGGCATTCAGCACCTTCTGCCCGTCTCGCAGCTTCCAGCCTTCAGCCCTGATTCTTATCTCCTACAGCTTTAAACTGCTCATTCCTGACTCTTAAAAATACTGCTCTTTGATTACAAGAACATTCCTGCACATGTAAGGATTTGTTAGCAGTGAAACGGGCTGGAAACGTGAACACATTACTATGCCAAAGCAGCAAATAAAACATTGTGTCTGAAGAATCTGCAGCTTCTGTGCTTCAGCCAGAAGAGGAGGGGACATGGAAGGTAAGCAGGGGGAGAAAAACCAAAACTCATCTGTAACAGTTTGGGAGGGCTTGTCTCTATCCACCGCCGTCTCACCAGTCTCCCAGATGGGTATTGAGTTGGGCAGGAGTTGTGGACACATGTGCACAAGGGGAAAAAGCTTCTGAGCTTCTCTGAAAGCCCCTGGTGCTGTTGTGGGAGGGGGCAGTGGCAGACGCAGAGTAACCCCCTGTGCAGTGGGGCTCCCAGGCTGGGCCGGTGGAGTCTGTCAACTGGAGAGCCCTCTGGGACAGGTCTCTGCTGCCAACTCTTGGTCCAAATTTCCCTTTTGCCTTTCAGATAAAGTAGCAGATGAGGAGAAATAGCACAAATAATAATAACATCATCCGGTGTGCCTGCTTTCCACATCCCTGTGTCTGAAAACTAAGGCAGGTTTGCAATAATGGGTCATCGCTGCCCAGAAGCAGAAGAAAGCAGCCTGTACACCTGAGCCACTGCCCAGACATGCAAGGCCCCTCCACACCCGATGCACTCTCCCAGTATGTTGCTGGGAGCTGATGCTGCAAGGAAATTATTTTGGGCAGAGGATGAAGATGGTGTTCAGCCAGTCACTACTGGCTCTGGCCGTCCCCTTGCCCTCTCAAAGGGCAACAAGCAGGAGGTCAATCACACAAGCCTGAGATGCTGCCGTGGGTAGATGAACACTTTTAACCTTCCTCCTGAGACTGAACGTGTGAATTGATCTTTGATGGGGATGAAAGAGGTTGTGGTGAGGTGTTGGAATTGCCGGGTTGGTTTTCCCTCCTCTGGTCTCTTATTTGTATGCCCTGTAAGGTTAAGGCTGATTCTGTGTTGTTCTCCTGTGATTTCATCACTGGAGTGAGATGAGCACCTGGAAGAAGAGCTCACTATGAGTAACTCCTCTTTCTGCTGTGTCGCGGTTCCAGCTGGGAAAGAGTTAATTTCTCTTTCTAGTGATTGCTGTGAAAGGAATGTCAGTAATACCTGTTGTTTTTAGTTGTTGCTAAGTGATGTTTACATTATTCAATAACTTTTTTTCAGCTTCCCATAGAAGAATAGGCAGAAGGGTGGAATGGCCAATGAAATATTCCATGCCACAGAGGCCGTGCTCAGTATATAAATGGGGATTAGCTGGCAGGGAGGGAGGGAATCTGCGCTCACTGCTCAGGATGCTGCCAAATCACCAGGCAGTGAGAGTGTCTGGTGTTATCATTGTTATTATCATTAGTGTTATTTTTCTTTTTCGGATATTGTTCTATTAAACTGTCTATCTCATCTCAACCTATGTGTTTTTTTCCTCTCCCCTCCTTTTCTCTCTCTTCTCCCTTTGTGGGGCAGGGGGGTGAGTGAGCAGCTGGGTGGTGGGGGTTAAACCACGACACGCTGCGTTCCTGGGGAGCCGGTATCGAAAACTGCCCAGAGAACACTCTGGAGGGTCAGTGCAGTTTCCTGATTCATGCTGTGGCCAAGTTCTGATAAAACCTGTGACTGTGGGGTAGGGTTGTCACACTGTTTGTTTTTCTCTATCTAATCCAACTACCCTGGTCCTATAATAATAATACAAAAACCCAGCCAAAATATTTTCATAATATTTTTCCCTTCACAGCAAACCTTACAGCATGTGAGCTCTACTGGCTTCTTGCTAGCAGGATTTTTCTGGGCGCTGACTTCTGAACTTGTAGGTAAACAAGTGCAATACCTCTCCATGGCCAGAGGCACGGCCCAAACACCCCAGCAGTAAGTACGGCGGTCCCACAAAGAAAAGGATGAAGCAGTAGCCCTTCCAGCGGGCAGGAGGGCACCCAGGGACCCTGCTGGTCAGCCACTGCCCTACCTGTGAGGGAATCCGCTGCTCACATATGTGGTACCTGCCACAGAGTGCTGCTTCTCCCCTTCAAAGTCAGCATCTCTCAGTTTAGCAGACAGAGGTGCTGGCTGCAAGGCACCTCCCCTGCTCTGTGACTCACAGGTGGTCTTAAACCCCCCATTTGGCAGCCCCGGGACCTGTCCTTTATTCCTCAGAGAATCAGTGTGATGTGCCCAAGTGCCAAGGCAGCAGGCACACAAGATCTGCAACAGGGACTGCATCTTCACACTCTTTCACACCAAACCTTGTGCCCTCCCTAACGATGTGCAGCCCAAGCGGCAAACGCGGCCCCATCCAGTTTCTACAGCCGCAGCCATAAGTAAGGGCAGCCCCACGACGTGAGGCCCACACGCAGTTCTGATGCACTGACAAAGCAGGAACCACCAATTGCTCTCTTGGCAAGACTATAAAGTGCCACTTGTACAAAGTTCTGTAAGTCACTCCTCCTCAGTGTCGCTCTCTGTCTCCTGCAGGAATATATTTTCACAGCAAGACTCGTGACTTGGCCAGACTCTGGATAAATTTCTTAGGCTCTGTTGCTAAAAGATACAGTATCTACAAATACACAAAACAAAACAGCTCTGTTTTCTTCTCTGTCATCACAATAAGCAACCATGGCATTTGAAGAAAACTGTATAGTCTCAAAGAGAAGGCGAAGTTGTTTGTAGAGACTCATGATAAAAACTACTGAATGCACCTGATGTCCCTGGCTCTGCTACACGTCCCTGCACACACACAGTCCAGGCCTGTGCTGGTGAACCCTTGCAGTTATGCATTTCCCCTCCTGTGGCTCTACCACTCCAATCAAGCTGGAAGGGGCCTTGAGGGGTTGTCTGTCCTGGCCGTCGACACCATGGCTGCAAGCAGGACCTAAACCACCCCAAACTTCTGCTCTCACCTCTGCAGGCACCTGTCCACGGAACTACCCACCAAGTTACTGAACCAGAGAAAAGTCCTAGAGCACATGCACTGCTGGAAGAGCAAGAGGAGGCAGGAGAAAGCAACCTGTAGTGTCCCCGTTTTCCATATTATGAGCTGATACCTGTTCAGCTTCAATTTTACCCCTGGCTAAAGGGCGGTGTTTGCTCAGCTGCCCCTCTGCAGCCTGTGGGCTCCAGGCCGTGCCAACCAGCACAGTCCATTTCCAGAGGCAATTGCTGAGCCAATTGAGCTTGACAGCAGTGATCTGATATTTAATCCCTTTAATGTAGAAATATGCTGTATAAACTGGTAACTGTTTACTTGTGGGGCTACTAATTGCCTTTATGCAGCCAGTAAATATATAGTAACCTAAATACAATCACTCCTTGGTAATGGTGACTTGCTGTGAAGAAAGGCACCTGCCTCCCAGCTCCAGAAATTGGATGCTGTATATAATAATGTTGTTGAAGTGGTAACACTTCATTATTAAAGTGCCTCTGTTCTCACAGAAATTGTTGTTCATTCTATGTTTTATAAATTGCTCATGACTTATAGACAAAAAAGTAATTTATTTGTGTTGGTTTATTTATGGGGTCCCAGGCAATATTTTGTTGTTTCACTTCTATAGCTGTTTTTGAACTGAAGTAATTTTTGTAAGTAGTTTCAAGTAAAATCTCAGCTAGTTCTAATGCTTTTTCTTTCTTCAACTCTGACTGCCACCTTCATTTCAATTGAGTCTTGCAATTTAAATATGTGTGGTTTTTTTTAAACAATTCTAATGTTTGTATTGCAGGAATACAATTGCTGGTGCCTTACTGCACAGTTGGGGAGGGGGGGAGTTTTTCCCCCAGTTCTTTCCAAGTGGTTTATAAGTGACCTGGGAAAGATGATTCTCTATTTCAGAAAAGATTTTCAAAATTTGGCTGCAGACCAGAGGTGGAACCGTACCGCACCGTACCACACCAGTGGAATAAATACTAAGGAACATAGTGCACTTCACAAAAAGAAAACTACCAAAAATAGTCTGAGGTTTTGACTTTATCCAGAAGCCTCTGGTTTACTTTAGTATCAAAATTTCCAGCAAAACAGACTTAATTTTTGCAATGCTTTTTGATTTAGATAGAGCCATGTGTTCTGCCAACACATGACAGCTGGATGAGCGAAGACTTGCAAGACAGGCTTTGCAGAAGCAGAAGAAGCACTCAAGGTTGGGAGTGACATGAGGCGCAGAAGGACTGGCCAAAATTACCCAGGACACCTACAGGAATGAACTTTGGGAGCCCAGAGTCTGAGCCACAAAGGGAAAAGTCGGAGCCCTTCAAGAATGACCTGTGAAGATGAGATCTGTGGAACCACCACTGTTCTTGGTACCAGTTGGGACAGAGTAGATATCACAGAAGAAAATCTACAGTATGTTCTTAAAATATGTGCAAAGACTCCATAAGGTGAGGTTTATAAGGAGCACGTATTGGTTGGTCAAGTAAGATATTACCTTTCCCAACACACCTCACTTGTTGATGTTCATACACTGTAATACCAAGCGTTAGAAGGATATATGCTTTTGTATTGGAGGAGCTTACTGCAGCTGCCTCATTTCTGATGACACAGAACAGGCAATGGTCTGTGAGAGTCTGGTAGCAGCAGATTTGCTTCCAGGTTATGTCTCTAGGGTGAGATGTCCCTCATCAGACAAAAACAAGTGCAAAAGTGGAGCTTCTGGAAACGCATTTGCACATCCAGTCTCCTTGTTCTGTCCTCTGAGGGATCTCTTACGGGTTTGTTATTTCCCAAAGGATATACACCAAATGTTCCCCTTTCTTAGCCAAACTCATTAAGAAAAGTTAGAAAACCCTTAAAGCAGGATTTTCCAAAGAAGAGACTGAGCTGTGTGTGGGGAGGCAGGCAGTGCTCAGTGAATGCAGGCAGAGGATGTTTGCTAATGGGAAGGCGCCCCTGGTAGATGGGATAATGATTGAGCCTTCTTGGAAAGGAAGAGACAAGGAAAAACTGTTGGGAAGATGCCAGCATGGAGTGATTAAGATGTCTTTTTATTTTATTTCTAGAAGTGGCTGAAGGCTGCCAGCCTTGTTTGAGTTTAATAGCGGCTTGTCCTTTTTCCATGTTCACATTGCATCATGTGAGCCACGGCCACAGGACCTAGCCAGGGCAGATGGCTGGGCAGACGACTGGCTACTGCACTACACAAAACATGGCTGGTGAACACTGTGCCTGCTGTTTGCCATGAGCAGCGTCGGTAACACAGGCACATCGCTGTGCTCCTGCCCTGCAACCACCGCTGCTGGCTGGGACGGACAGACTGGCTTCGTGCCCCTTGCTTGCCATGAGGACATCATCCCCGTAGAGGCTCACATCCTTCCTCTGGCTAAACCTGAGCTGGAGACATGATTGTATTCACCTAGTGAAGGTTTAAATGTCCCAGGGTGAGTGGTGAGGCAGGGGACAGGAGAGCTGCCCATTGCTGGGGCAGACTGAGTGCCTCTCACCGCAGCGCCGAGGGGTCGGTGTTTGCGGGGCTGAGCAGCCCCGTGCTCAGGCTCAGTGCTGACAACCTGCATTTCCTTCCGTGGCTGGCCCACGGCGCCTGTAATTAACTGCCATGCGAGCATTAAGCTATGGGCACAGGAGAAAGCGCCTGTGGGACACAGACCAGGGCAGCCTCGCTGCCCGGCTGCCACCTCTCCTGCCCTCACACCACTTTGAAGCCATACTTGAAGGGCCCGGGAGTAGCCCTGCCAAGAAGGACTTGGGGGTGCTGGTGGATGAAAGGCTGGAAGGACGTGAGGTGGCAATGAGCACTCACAGCCCAGAAAGCCAAGCCTATCTTGGGCTGCATCAAGAGAAGCGTGGCCAGCAGGGTGAGGGAGGTGATTTTGCCACTCTACTCCGTTCTGGAGAGACCCTAGAGCTGCATCCAGCTCTGGAGCCCTCAGCACAGGAAAGACGTGGACCTGTTGGAGCAGGTCCAGAGGAGGGCCACGAAGATGATCAGAGGGATGGAGCACCTTTCCTGTGAGGACAGGCTGAGAGAGTTGGGGTTGTTCAGCCTGGAGAGGAGAAGGCTCTGGGGAGACCTTATTGTGGCCTTTCATACTTACAGGGGGCTATGGGGACAGACTTTCTAGCCAGGCCTGTTGCAATAGGACAAGGGGTAATGGCTTTAAAATAAAAGAGGGCAGATTTAGACTAGATATAAGGAAGACATTTCTTACAACGAGGGTGGTCTGCATCAAGAGAAGCGTGGCCAGCAGGGCGAGGGAGGTGATTTTGCCACTCTACTCCGTTCTGGAGAGACCCTAGAGCTGCATCCAGCTCTGGAGCCCTCAGCACAGGAAAGACGTGGACCTGTTGGAGCAGGTCCAGAGGAGGGCCACGAAGATGATCAGAGGGATGGAGCACCTTTCCTGTGAGGACAGGCTGAGAGAGTTGGGGTTGTTCAGCCTGGAGAGGAGAAGGCTCTGGGGAGACCTTATTGTGGCCTTTCATACTTACAGGGGGCTATGGGGACAGACTTTCTAGCCAGGCCTGTTGCAATAGGACAAGGGGTAATGGCTTTAAAATAAAAGAGGGCAGATTTAGACTAGATATAAGGAAGACATTTCTTACAATGAGGGTGGTGCAACACTAGCCCAGGTTGCCCAGAGAGGTGGTGGATGCCCCATCCCTGGAAACATTCAAGGTCAGGTTGGACCGGGCTCTGAGCAACCCGATCTGGTTGAAGGTACCCTGGCTCACTGCAGGGGGTTTGGACCTGATGACCTTTAAAGGTCCCTTCCAACCCAAACCATTCTATGACTCCTCTCGGTTGCCCGGGGCCGGCCTTACCCCGCCGCCGCCTGGTGCCGGGGCCGCGGGCCTGGGGCGCTTCGCCTGGCCTCACCTCGCCCTCCGGCCGGGCCTGCGGGGGCCTCCCCTCAGCGCCCGGCCCTGC
>NW_015090864.1:15066259-15080688 GCF_001431845.1 Calidris pugnax | reverse complement strand
CGCGGCCTGGCGGGCCCGGGGCAGGGCCGCCGCCGGCGGAGGGCGAGCGCGCTGCTGGCGCCGGCTTTCCTGGGCCCAGGGCGGCGGGGGCGGGCAGGGCTGGGCAGTGTTCACCCAGCGAAGGCCCTAACGCTTCGCTGTGCGGCTTTAGAGGAGTTTGTTGCGGTCAGGGAGGGCCTGTGGCAGGGCGGCACAGCGGGCGGGGGCCGGGGTGACCCACCACAGGCCGGGCCTCAAGAGCTCGGGGTGCAAAATGTCGAGTCCCCAGAAAATGCTCCTCGGGGGCCACCAGCCACTGCGGCCTTCCCAAGGGGCCCACATGGCTGCGGTGCCACGGTCTGGAGGGGCCACAGAGAGTCCCCCTGCCCGACACCAGCCGCTGTGTGCCTGTGGTGCTCCTCTGCGAGACGGCATTGCCATGCTGCATGAGTCCCTCCTCGAAAGCCCTTGGCAACCACAGCCGTGCCATCTCCCCAGCCCCAGCATCCCACCCTGGGTGTTAGAGCTGTCCTGATCCCAACCCTCCTCCCACGCAGGTGCTGTTCATCCCAGCTCAGGGACAGCGGCTGTGGTTGAGGGGAACAACACTCTTCCACCCAGGAGCACACAAAAGGGGCAAAAATATCCTTTGGCCATCCCCTGGGGGGCTGTGGGACAGAGGGGACAGAGAACAGCAGAGAGGACTGCCCTCCATGCTGACACCAGCGGCTCAGCAGGGTCATGTTCAGGGTCAGACATTTTCCCTGCCAGCCGATTATCTGAAGCAGATCTGAGCAAGCCAGTGCTGAGGTCCCATCCCTGCAGCAGCTCAGGGAATGGCTCCCCGGCAGACACAGGCTTGGGTTTGCAGCATTCCCTTCTCTGGGATAGGCATGGGGACCATGGCCACCCTTTTCCTCTCCCTCAGGACCCGGAGTTTGGGCTGGCCAGGCTGTGGCTGTGCACGGAGCACACCCCGAATGCCAGGCATTAAAGGATTTGTAATGTCTGTGGGTCAGTGGGGTGCAAGTAAAGCCCTGCCGTAGATCCACACCGCCCTCCTCCAGCCCCATCGGCCACGAATGCACACGTCTGGTGGCTGTTTCTTCCTCTACTCCAGCAAAATAATTGGCACATTGAAGAGAGGAGCAGTGGCTCGCAGCTGGCACAGATCAGCCGTGGCTCGCTGGCCCCAGGCGCTTCACTTTGAATTGACTCTTGCTGTTGTCTCTTTCTTCCCCCCTTCCTTCCCAGAGCTGCACAAAGAGAGCTGGCAGGGCCGGCCGCCGGCCTGGCAGGCACCGCTCACCTTGCCAAGCAGAGCCCCCTCCATGCCCCCTGCATGCCGCCCCCCCAGCTGCTTCGCCCCCTGTCACCATTGTGTTTGCTCGCCTTTGAAATTGGCAGGAGACATCAGCTACGCGCAGATGATGAAAAGAGAGGGAGAAGCACCTGCTGGTGTTCTGGGCTTGGGTTGGGAGCAGTGCTGTGCTGAATACATACACCCTTATTTGGGTGTTCAGGGACAGACGAGTTGGAGAGGGGCTTTTATTCTGCTCCTGAAATATTCAGCCAGACCACAGAGCAGGGGGTTGCAGAGAAACCACCCCCACACACCCCTATTATTTTTAAGCGCATCATGTGCTGAATACTTAAGTTTCTTTCACCTTGCAGTGGGAACTCTGTTAGGAAGGGCTGAATGTGCTAACCAACAGCAGTCTTCTCACCCCATTACACTGGTGACAATGTCTTGTCACCTGCATACATCACATCTCTAGAAAGCATTTTGGGACCCCAACAATTCCAACCTGTAAGACATATTTTAATGTCTAGGAGGAGACAGGAGGTCTCTAACATCAAGTGAGAAGCGAAGGGACATTTGTCCAGGACGAGGGAGCGAACAGAGTGAGGTTAAACTACTCATGCCAGAAGGTCGTTGGCAGTTTGCTGCTTTCCAAGGCATAGATCCAAATGGGTGACCAAAACCAGGCTTCTCTTGCACTTGCTGTGACTTTTTCATGGGATATATAGAAGGGGAGGGAGATGGGCCTTGCATGTGTGGCCTGAAGCAGCAGTGGTTATGAGCCCTGTACGCTCCACACCAGCCTAGGGCTGCCCACGCACAGAGAGTTGGTAACGCCACGAGGTGCAGCCCGGTGTTTGCGCCCATAGCAGTGGGTCTGACAGCAGCACTGACGCGTTCGCCTACCATTGCACCTGAGCTAATAAGCCCTGGGTTTGTTAGCTTGGGCACAGCACTGCACTGACATCAGGGGACCTGCGCTGGCTCCCAGCCCACCAGCCAGGACACCTCTGGGCTGTTTCCCCTGGTTCTGGGACTGGGTAGGCACAGACAACTGGAGTGCCAGGGCAGCTACATCATTCAAAGTCTCCCTTTCTCACTTTTTACAGCACTTACCACAGCTGAAGGCCCAATAGTTCCTCAGCTTTTGCTCCTGGATACCAGAGGGGATGGCCAGGAATGGGTAAGCTAAGGGAGGGCATGGCAGCAGCTATAAATGGCTTTTTCACTGTGACCACTACAATGCCCTGCCTACTCACTCTTCCTTTTGTCCATTTTCAGCCTTCAGACTTGCAGAGCATCTTGTACCTGAATCCACCTTATGGCTCCACACAGGGACTACGAGGAGGTTTTGGGGAAGCCACCACCGCCTCTCAGTTCTGTAGTCAGCAGAGTTCTCCTGGGTTCAGTTGCTGAATTCTAGGATTGGAGTCACCTCATCCAAAAGGAGGTGGGTATATAAAGTCAGGTGAATTGTACCCAAAAGGGCTTTCCCTCTCCCCACTGCCTATAAGGGGCTCGCCCACTCCCATACGCTGGGGTCTATGGCTCCGCTGTAGAGTGAGGAGAGAGGAATCCCACTAATCCCACTGTGGGAGTGGGGTTCTCCCCCCAGTGGGGACTGGAGGTGCTTAAGTTTTCCTGGTAACCCAGGGCTCTTGGCTGGAGGTCTGCCCTGAGCCCTTGCCTTTGCAGCAGGAGTTCTCACCTTCTCACCTAGAGCTGTGCAGGAGCTCAGGCTCCTCCTCCCCTCCCTGAGGGACTCCAAGGCACAGGGGTCTCCACTAATGATGTCTGTGCAAGGCACACCAGCCCTGGCTGCCGCCAGGCTGGCAGAGACAGCTCGCCTTTAACCCCTAACGCTGTAGTTAGAGCTGTTGGGAAATTTAGATTTGACATCTGGCCTGAGGGGCTGGAGGTCATCTTCCTGCCCATGCGATGTCAGCCTGCTGGGGCAGGGAGGGAGCAGAGGGGACCGGTCTCATGCAGGGGGGGCTCACACAGGTGATGACTGTGTGTCATTAAGGCTGTTAAGGGCCTGGGGGACACACCACGTAAGCTGCTCCAAGGAGCTGGCCCTGCTTGCCCTAGTGCCAGGCAGCCAGGTACCGGGAATGAGCCACGGGTTGAGTCCAACTTTGTAAATATTAGTTTGCAGGACCATTTGCAGTCCAGTGAAATGTAAGCTGTTTTCTACTAAAGAGCCATTTTTTCTAAAAGCTGAAGGCAGTGAAATTAGGACCGCTCGCTTTGCGTCAGCAGATGTGATACCTCAGTCGCCAAGCGAGAAAAAGCCGCAGGGAAGTGAGAGGTGCAATGATGAAAGGCCATGAGCAGCTGCTGAAAGCGTTCATGAACCAGGAGTAACTTTACACAAAGAACTAAACCAAAAACAAAGCCCAGTTTGATTAAATGGCTGGACTCAGGAAAGCAGGTCACCTCCTGGAAAGCAGCTTATGTAGGTGTGAGGCGATTCTGGCTATTTATGAAGATGGAAAATATGCAACAGCCTGCTGGCTAAAGCACAGGCCACCCCGCTCCCAAGCAAGGCCAGAGACTTCCAGTGGCCCTTGTCATCACCCCTTCAGTCCCTGTGCTGTCAAGGAGTACTAATGTCTCTCTGCCTGGTCTCTGGTTCCAAACCCAGAACACACACACATGCACACACGGGTAGGCAAACAATTCCAAAATTGCTGAAATTCATTCACCTACACAAAAGCAATTTCAGAGGTGAAATGCAAAGGTGGTGAACTTTCCTGCTCTCAGTCAAATCGCACCCAGAGCTCCATTCTTTAGGTAGCACGATGGCCAAAAAGCACTGATGGAAACTACAAGCATTTGGCATCTGAAAACCAGGACACGTTCAATTTTCTGTCTGACCTCAGATCACTGCTTGGAAATAATACCTGACGATCTCCCCTGAGGACCCAGGAGTAACTTGCAGGTCATTGTAGGAGCTGGAAAACTTCAGGTCCCTGTGACCACACGGGTCAGCTGGTGGCCAGTACCAACCCTGCCCGTGTAAGCAGGTAGGCTGGAAAAAGAAAGGCCATTCACTAAGTCTGTCACTGTGACTTGCGGGAGGTGGGATCTTGTGGCCTGGGTGATTTCTTTGCAAAAATGGCTGGCAGAGAGCCTGGATACACATCCTGGCTCCCCTCTGCTTTCTCTGTAATTTGGCCCAAACGGTCTGAAGCAAATGAGGGAGGATGCAGCAGCAATTTGAGGGAAGCAGGAGAGGTTAGAAATATGAGCAGGAAATAACCAAATTAGACTGCGCTTGGGAAAATTGAAGCTAATACATTTGGGGGAAATAATCTGAAATGCTGCTAGTCAATGGTACAGAGGAACCCGGAAAGCAGGCACATCAGCGAGCAGCCGCTGCTGCAAGGTGGGACAGGAGAAGCCCGTGTGATTTGGGGCTGCCCACCGAGGTACCGCATCGCAGAGTGAGGAGGTGCTGGGGCTGCAGGAGGGCTCCACACCTGGGCTGTGCACCTCCGGCCCCGGGTGATGCAGACAGGCTGGAGGGCTTTCCAAGAGCACCGCCGCAGAGGAGAGGTGGGAGGGAACGGCTGGATGAGGAAAGGCTGAAAGAATTCGGCATAAACAAGTTTTCCAAATGATGACTAAAGGAGGAGGATATGATAGCCCTCTGCAAGTATTCGAAGGCTATAAACACCAAGGGTGGCTCATTTGGGATAAGATTAGATGTAATGGGATGAATTTACAGAAAGGAGAAAATGTGTTTTATGCATGGACACAGGTACGAAGTAACAGAAGTTGGTGGAGTTTCCCAAAGCAGAGGTGGAAGTCCCCCCTTGGTGTATGCAAAACTGCTCTGGATATGAAAAATAACTGCTCTGGATATGAAAAATAAACAAGGCCATGAGCAGTCCAGCACAGGAGAAGTAGATGAGGTAGCTCCTCTACTTTCAGGTCTTTTACTGAGAGGCTTGCTTTTCTGTAGAAAAGAAAAACATATTCATTGCCTTGCTTAAAATTCCCACCTGAAGCAAGCTGAGTACAAAAGTAGGTGACAAGAATCTTCTCCCAGGTTAGTGAAGGACATTGCTCATCATAACCTGGAACTTTCCCTGCTTGTACAATGAAGGAGGTGCGATGTCCTGCTTTATGTGGGTTTTGCTGAGGATGGCCAAGAGGACATAAAAAGGGACAGCTAGCTGCAGCCAGCTATCACCTGCATCACTGGCAGCACACCAGAAGTGGTGAGGTGATTTCATCACACACTGCATTCTTCCTGGAAATGAAATTCAAATTAAGTCAGGGTGATAGTGACAAAATGTTTCTCCTGTCCCGTGACAGTTGATTACGCTCTGAGAAATGAAGTGAATAGGCTTTGTGCATTTTCAGAAAGAACTTCCATGCTGGTGTCAGTGACATAAAAATTGAGCTTGCAGTCTTGTTCCTGGTCTCAACAGAGAGCAAGGTCTGGTTGGACCCCTTTCCATTCATGCGGGGAAAGAGATCCTCATAGTGAAGCTTTTCCCATTTTAGAGACAATTTTAGAGAGGCAGCAGGCACATACACTGCTCTATTGAGAGGTCTATCCTACATGGCTGTCAGCCTACCTTGCACTGTGTTGTCAGATGATGATGTCCTAGCACTGTGGGCCCCAACAGTGGCAGGTCAGCTCTGGCCATCACAGTGAACAAAAAGAGAAATAAAGAAAAGTAAAAAAAAAAATTAGTTTCAGAGACATTAGAGAGACTTGATTCATCTTACAAATGGTGAGGTGGCTCATGAAAGGGGCATAGATCCTTTCATCTCCCACTTGAATGGACACAGAAGTTGTAGTCACACCTCCTGCCTTTCAACACCTCCCTTGGATGTCTTAGGTCAACCTTTGGGTGTCATTTGTGGTTGCATGACCACACAGGCAACTCAGGTGCTCAACTTCAGGTGCCCTGAGCTGTACTGCAGCGTGACGCTCTAACAAATAGAGGACAAACATCCACTGTCTTTATTTATTTTCCACATAAAGCCAATGGCCAGGCACTCTGTGATTTAAGTGGAACAAATCTTTTGTTAGGAAAAAAAAAGTTGTGAGACAATTAAACAAATCTAGAAATAAATTTTCCATACAAGACAAGTGTTTGTTGGCCAGGTACCCAGTGGCCAAATTGTAATTAGTTCCTGGGATTGCAGCTACAATCAAACCAGGGAAGGGGCGCTCCTGTTCCACCGCTAATTTTTCTTCACAGTAGAAGTGAGACAAAATTTTCTACCTCATGTTTTATTCAGACCCTTTGCAAGCTCTGGCCTTTTGAAGGAAAGATTCAAGACTTGGATCCAATCCTATCACCTGCTGATGGCTCTCTCTGCTCCAGTCGGTGTAAAGCTAGGCAAAAAAGAGGGGTTTTTTTTATCTCAGCCTCTCTCTTCCTCTCCCACTCTCCTAAGTCTGTGTAATCTATAGAGGCCAGGGTATTCAGTGCTGCTCAGATCCTGTAGCGTGGCTCATTAAAATGTCAGACTCACCACTGCAGACCCAGGGCGCCCATTCCCATTGACATCAACCAACAATGAAGTTGGTGGGAGCTGGGGAAGTAGAAAAAGCCCACGACTTTATTTATGATGAGATTAGTGATCAGACTAGCTTTAAATTACGTTAAACTCCTCTCGTGTCATTAAGCAGAGTTTTCAGGCTGTCCGGTCCAGCGCAAACACACAATTTCAATAAGTTTTCCTTTCTTGTGTGACTCAGGAGAGAAACGTGTGTCTGACACTCACCCGTGCTCTGCTGACGGGCTGTGCCAAGGCTTTCATGTCACTGGTGATGGGCAGTACATGAGGAAAATGGATTTTTGCTGCTGTGTTTCCAGCTTTTATAATGCATTGCACAAACGGTTTAATAAATACAGAGTAAAGTGAAAAATAAATCATTCTGAGAGAAGCCTGAGGTGCTCTGAAAGCTGAGCACAAAGCTGTCACTCTGCTTCTCCAGGACAAAACCCTTCCGTCCCTTATTTTCAGACTACAGAATTGAGTTAGCAGCTACCACAGACTCAGTTGTTCTTTATCTAGTTGAAACGCAGATCTTTTTCTTGCAAACCTTATCCAACATATTTCTTGGTGGGAAAACAAGACTGCTCACGGACATAATGCAGAACCTGAAAATAAGCATTGACCAGAGCTAAAATTTCAGTTTGGAAAACTGAACTATTGCTGTCTGTCACCTTCCTCACATTTAAAAAGATCTCTCTGCTTTCACATTCAGACAAATACATGCCTTTCCTATAGATGGGACTTTCATATCCCCAAATATGTCTAATAATGTTTCCAGTTTAACTCTGGAAATTATTTTAATGAGCACTGTCTCCCTTCTAATAAACCAATACAGTGGAACCTCATTAAATCTAATCGAAAGGTTTCTCATGTAATAAATCATCGTAATATTTTATCGTGTATGAAAGTGTAGGTGATTCTCACCACTGTTAAACATCCCATACATGAACTACTCTTCCAGGATACTACTGAGGAATAATTTTTTCCATGGGTTTTCTCCAAAGGAAAGCAAAGAGTTAATGCTTCTGCTTCAGTTCCCATTTTCTGCTGCACCAGACGTTTCTCAGGGAGCAGAGGGGACCTGGCAGTGGCTGTGGCTCAGTCTGGGTGCACATGTCCCCGAGGTTCGGTCCCGGTGCGAGGTGGCAATGGGCAGCTCTGCTGCTCCAGCACGGGCACAGCACCCGCTCCTCGGGGAATTTTCAAGCAAATGCTAAAAGGGGCCAGTGCCTGTATGGCACAAGGCATTTAATTAGCATGTTAAATACTCACACCTACGTGTCAAAACAGTGCCAGCTGAGCAGGAAAGCAGCGTAACTCACAGGTTGAAGGAAACAATCATATTTGCAAACTCTTTTTTTTCCCTAGGTCGATTGTTGATTTGAATAGTAAAGGGGAATCTGTTTTTTTGGAAGAAGAACATACATTGAAGTCCCTTATTAAATCAGCTGGCTGAACTGCAACTGCTGAAGGCGATGGTGAGAACTTGCCAGCTTCTTTTGAAAAGCATCCTCTTGTTCTAGGCATGCTTTAGGATCTGCAAGTTTATTGCAGATACTGAACTCTCCCCCAGAGGGTAGGGGCACACACTTTGGCATACATCATTACACATTTCTGGGACACTGAAAGGCAGCCAGAACAAGTTATCTTGCTCCACCTGGAACCAAGTGAAAAGGAGATTTCTTTCTCTTTGATTCCACGGTGTCTCAGCCAGATGAACTTGGACACTCAACCTGCCAAATTCACATGGTTTAAGTAAGTTCAGATTAAACCTATGGGACCTTACTGTGCTTTCCAGGGCTTTCACCTTGCATTCTTCCTCTAGCAATCCCTTCCAGGTCCACCAGCCCAAGGGCCTGACACAAAAGATCCTAAGGAATATGCCTCAGTCCCAGTCCTTTAGCTGTCACCTGGCATGAAGCTGGCTCAGCACACACACATACTCATTTCTCATGTTTGGGCCATTTTCACCGGAGGGCCAAGCAGCAGCGTCCTGTGCAGGCAGCAGAGGGCAAGCAGGTATCTCACCCGGCGTTGGTTACAGGCATGGTCCCACTGCAGCATCTGTTGCCCTGCAAACATTTGCGCCTGGGACATAAAGTGCTCACACTTAAAAAAAACACACAAAAAAACCCCACAAACAAAAAAAACCCAAACCCATGAACCCCCCCACCAAGTTCTATTTTGGAGATACTCTGTGTCCCTTCAAGTGTAAGGAGTAGCATAAATGTTTGAACCACAGGTCTAGGAATTGTGAAGTGCCGCTCTCTGGGTTAGATCATCACTGGTTAGGAGCACCAGGAGCGCAGCCTCGCTGGTAGGTGCTCTGGAGCCCCATGGGGAGGAAATTAATACTCCTTTGGACACTAAGTCCTGCCACGCTCCCTTCCCCATTATTGTGGAGAGACGACCAAAAGAAATGCTGCTGTCAGTGGAGAAGAAGGACCTGTAGTGACAGGACAAGGGGCAATGGTTTTAAATGGAAAAAGGCTAGGTTTAGACTGGACGTAAGGATCAAATTTTTTATGATGGGTGTGGTGAGACACTGGAATGGGTTGCCCAGAGAAGCTGTGGCTGCCCCATCCCTGGAGGCGTTCAAGGCCAGGCTGGATGGGACTTTGACCAACCTTATCTAGTGGGAGGTGTCTCTGCCCATGGCAGGGGGGTTGGAACTCGATGATCTTCAAGGTCCCCTCCCAACCCAAACCATGCTATGATTCTAAGAGCCATCTGCAGCAGAGTGCCAGCGAGGAGGGAGGTGAGAGAGCTGGGCACACTGCAGGATCAGGCCGGGCTTAGAGACAAGACCCTGAAAAGCAGCCTTGACCAGGCATGTTTTGGTCATTGAGTACTGGTCATTTGGACTCAATACACTCTAAAAACATATTAGATGACAAGGTTCTGGCTGCTGGGAGCTGATGAAAATGAGAAGGCACCTGGGGAAATCTGGGAGCAGCAAGAAAACAGGAGGTTGGAGACAAAACTGCAATTTTTAAATCCCTTTCTTCTCTAGAATTTCACAGTCTACTAGGTTTGGCCTAAGCTGACTTGAAAGATCTGGTGTGTTTCCTGTTACACGTGAAAAATGACATACACACCAGTAACATCAATATTATTATAATATTTTAAAATTGGACTTCACACGTAATTTTTACTAAAAATATGTATTTTGAGATTTATAGTTCATCTTAGCCTGGCTTTCCTCATTGAGCGTGACCGGAGTTTCGGGAAGAGTGATGTGATGTGATACTGCGTCTCCCAGGCAATGCCCATCACTGCCCAGAGCTGAGTCAGTAGTGCCAACGTACCACCTGCATCTTTAATAATGTCAAACGGCTTCAAAACACTGACATCTGCTCATGAAGTTTGCAGTTTAAGTGATTTCTCAGATACGCAAGTCAACACTCTCTACCTGGAACCTCGCTCGGAAAATGTTTGCCATTTCTATAGCAGGCATTTGCTCACTTAGGAAAAAATTATCCAGAGAAAATAAGGGCTTTGCTGCTCAGCCAATTCTTACGCACGCCACAAGTGAGCTCCCTGTCCTCTCTTTTCTCTACGTTGTCATGTTTCTACAAGAGAGAGACGCACCACGGCCATCAATCTGCTTTTCCCTTCCTGCAGGAACTCTGCTTCAGTGCTCATACACGGGCATATTTGGTTTTATTTTCGCTTGACAACTCACTAGCAGAACACCAGTAAAACTGGGGGTTTTTTTCATTATTTAACTAGGGATACTTATTGCTCAATAATGTAACAAATCTTGCAAGGGGATTTCAATTTTCAACCAAATATCAAAATCCCTGGCAGAAGTTCACTGTTCTTTACAGTTTAAGCAGGCCTTTTTAAAGCCTGACTGTGTTTTATAATGTCTCATCTTTTTTTTTTAATAGCTTTGTGTACACACTGTGGGGATTGGGCCGTATAATCACATAAAGCCTTGGACAAAATCCAGTCCAGATCAGCTGCTATTAGAGGAACAAATCAAACAGGGCTGGGATTTTTTTCCCCCCCCTTTTCTCAAAACAAGAAACAGGGCTGGAGCTGCGTTGGCTGCCAGCAGGTTGGAGGTTAACCCTGGCATGCCGAATCCACGCTCAGGTTCATCTTTTACCACCAGGCATTTTGGCCAAGAAGGGCGTGCGTGCTGCAGTCGTGCGCACACACACACACACACACACGGAGCGAGGAGGCAAAGCAGCACGATGGCTGCGCATGGCCATATACAAAAGAAACCAAACCCCAAACCTGCCCCATACACCACCACGGGGCTGTTTGGCGTCGAGGTGGTTGTAAAGCCAGGCTGGGGTCAGTGCCCTGCTCACTCAGCAGCTCCAGGTGATTCAGCAACTCCCCGAATCAAGCCCTCTCTGTGCTTAACTAAATCCCAGCAGCGGCACCAGCAGCCCCAGTGCAGATCTGGGGGGAGCTGCAGTCCCTGCTCTCCCCACCACGGCTTCCCCAGCTCCCAGCTCTGCTTCAACCCCCATACATGGTCCAAACACATATTTCTTCCTTATAAAACCAAAGAACAAGACATTTGGCTTCTGTTACCAGAGGCCTGGGGTATAATTAATCCACCCTATCTTGCATTTTTAATTACATCTCCACTCAAGTATCCGAGTCTTTCACAATCCCAATACTTTTAAGATGCAGGAAAAATATTACAGCCCTGTTTTCACAGGGAGAGAGGCTGGGGCATACAGACTCGGAGTAAGTAGGGCAAACTTCAGAGAAAACCTGGAGCACGACTGAGAACAGAACCCAGATGTACCCAGGGCTCATGCTTTGCTTTAAATACAGCACTAGGATCCCTCTCCTTCATGATGCCAGTATAATGGTATTTCCTCTCCTGGAATGGTGTGTTCGGCTTTGGCCAGCACCTCTCTCTCGAAAAGTCAGAGGGAGAGAGGGAGAAAAAGGCCAGAGAAGCACAACCAAAACAATTATCGTTGTGCAGAGGACCTCCATACAAGGCGAGGAAGACGCACAGGAGTGTGCAGAGGACTGCGAGGTGCTCTGTGCCTGGGGGAGCCATGGGCAGACCGGCAGGGCAGCGGCGTGGGGCTGGGCTCCAGGCAGCAGCAGGGGACCACGGCTCAGCATCAGGGAGTTCAGGCTCAGCCTGGGACCTGCTTCTATTTTTCCCCATATCCTGGAATAAGCTGTTTAACACTTTAGGCTTCTCACACGGTGGTAGAAGGGGATCTCGGAGAGGAGGGGGGATGGAAACAGGTCCCTGCTGGGAGAAGCAGCCAAATCTCCCTGCCCCTCCCACCTCCCCAGCTACCCCTCCAGAACCGATATGGAATCTTGGAGGAGGAGCTGGCTGATGGAGAAGAGAATGGAACACTTCGGCTAGAAACACCAGAAAAACCAAGGGTCCTGCCTCAGAGTCGGAAGCGGAACCCTCGACAGCCTCCCCCACACTCTCAGATACGCTTGTTTGGTGATCTGGATTTTGGGGATGAGGCGGATGATGCTGGAGACGATGAGCTTCCCAGTGAGGCTCCCTGGATGGGTCGCCCAGCCCCGTGCCTCAAGACTTCAATGACTAAAAAAAAAAGAAGGGTCATTGTAATTGGTGACTCCCTTTTGCATGGTACAGAGGGCCCAATCTGTAGGCCGGACCCGTCCTGTAGGGAAGTCACTTGCCTCCCTGGGGCCAGGACTAGGGACATACTAAATAAAACTCGCACATTGGTTCAGCCTTCGGACTATTACCCACTTCTGATATTTCAGGTGGGCCATGATGAGATAAATACTAGAAGCCTCAAGGCAATGAGGAAGGATTTCAGAAGGCTGGGGCAACTAGTCAAGGGATCAGGAGCACAGGTTGTGTTCTCTTCTATCCCACTAGTCACAGGGCAGGATGAAGGGATAAACAGGAAAAAACAACAGTTCAACTTATGGCTGAAAGGCTGGAGTAAAAGCCAGGACTTTGGCTTCTTTGAGCACAGGCAGACTTACAGGTCATCAGGCGTGGTTGCGGCAGGTGGGGAAAGCCTAAGCCAAAGGGGAAAAACGATATTGGGACAGGAGTTAGCACAGCTCATTAAGAGGGCTTTAAACTAGATTTGAAGGGGGACGGGGTTGGAACCAGGGTCGCTGAAGTGGTACCCGGGAGTAAACTAGAATCGAAGGGGGAAGGGGAGGATACCAGGCCCATTGGTAACGTGCCTGGGGGGGAAGAACCGTGGATGAGGGTGAAATCGGGTGCCCGGCTTAAGTGCATCTACACTAATGCACGTAGCATGGGCAACAAACGGGATGAGCTGGAGGCCATCGTGCAGCAGGACAGCTATGATGTAATCGCCATCACGGAAACGTGGTGGGATGATGGTCATAGCTGGAATGCTGTGATGGATGGCTATAAGCTCTTCAGGAGGGATAGGCAAGGAAGGAGAGGTGGGGGTGTGGCTCTGTATGTTAGGGAGTGTTTTGATTGTATGGAAATTGATTGCAGCAATGATAGAGTTGAGTGTTTGTGGGTAAAGATGAAGGGCAAGGCTAGTAAGGGAGATCTGGTGCTGGGAGTCTGCTATAGACCACCCAACCAGGAGGAGGGGGTAGACGAGGCATTCTATAAGCAGCTGGCTGAAGTCTCTCGATCGCCAGCCCTTGTTCTGGTTGGGGACTTCAACCTACCGGACATCTGCTGGGAATACAACACAGCAGAGAGCAGGCAGGCTAGGAGGTTCCTTGAGTGTATGGAAGATAACTTCCTGACACAACTGGTAGGTGAGCCGACCAGGGGAAGTGCCTCTCTAGACCTGCTGCTCACAAATAGGGAGGGACTAGTGGGAGATGTGGTGGTCGGAGGCCGTCTTGGGCTTAGCGACCATGAAATGGTCAAGTTTTCAATTATTAGAGAGGTAAGGAAGGGGGCTAGCAAAACCTCAACCTTGGACTTCCGGCGGGCGGACTTCAGCCTTTTCAGAACACTGGTTGGAAAAGTCCCATGGGAGGAATCCCTGAAGGGCAAAGGTGTTCAGGAAGGCTGGGTGTTTTTCAAGGAGGAAGTCTTAAAAGCCCAGGCACGGGCCATCCCTACGCGCTGTAAAGCGAGCCGTCGGGGGAAAAGGCCGGCCTGGCTGAGCAAAGAGATAGGGTCACAGCTTAGAGAAAAAAGGAGAATTTATGACCTTTGGAAAAAGGGGCAGGCCACGCAGGAAGATTACAAAGGTGTAGCAAAGTTATGTAGGGAAAAGATTAGGAAGGCCAAAGCCCACCTAGAGCTCAACCTGGCTTTGGATGTTAAAAACAATAAAAAGAATTTCTATAAATATATCAATAGCAAGAGGAGGTCTTGGGAGAACCTCCATCCTCTACTGGATAAGGGAGGTAACACAGTGACCAAAGATGAGGAGAAGGCTGAAGTCCTAAATGCCTTCTTTGCCTCAGTCTTCAGGACAGAGGGTTCCCTAAATATCCAGACCCCTGAACTAGCAGGCAGGGGCGGGGAGCAGAGCGAAGCCCCTGCAATTCAAAGGGAGATGGTGAGGGACCTGCTCCAACACCTAGATGCAAACAAGTCTATGGGACCAGATGAGATCCACCCGAGGGTGCTGAGGGAACTGGCAGAAGTGCTTGCGGAGCCACTCTCCATCATTTACCA
>NW_015090864.1:14969314-15065023 GCF_001431845.1 Calidris pugnax | reverse complement strand
TTTTTTTTTTTTTTTTTTTTTTTTTTTTTGTGGTTGGACTCGATGATCTCTGAGGTCCCTTCCAACCACTACAATTCTGTGAATTCTGTGAATTCTGTGAATTCTGTGAGTGGAGGTTTAGATTGGCTAGCAGGAAAAATTTCCTCACTGAAAGGGTCTCACTGAAGTGGTTGAGTCACCATCCCTGGAGATGTTTAAAAGGTGTGTAGAGGTGGTGCTGAGGGACATGGTTTAGTGGTGGATTTGGCAATGCTAGATTTATGGTTGAACTCAATGATCTCAAGGGTCTTTTCCAACATAAATGATTCTATGATTCTGTGATGAATGTGCTGTGAAGTCCTCCCTTAGTACTTTGTGCAATGTTTGTAGCAGAGGTAAGCCCTTAGTCAAGAAGAGCAAAGCTCAGCTTCATCAAAACTGAAGACCCTCAGATACACAGCAGTGATAGAAATGCAAACTATTCTTTTGTCAAACCTTTATTGTTCCAGCATGACATGTCTCAAGGACCCCCCACTTAACTGTGCAGTGGAAAAACAACATTTACCCAAAAGAAAAAGGAAAAAACCTTCAAAAACTTGAAAAATAGACAAGAAAATAAGTTAATGGAGCCAAAATAGACTCTTCGATGTGTTAGGCAAACACCTCCCAGAAGGATTTGAAAAAGATTTTTTTCTTTAACAGAGCTTTTGACACTTTTGAGGAACTCTTCCAGTTTATTCTTGCAGCTACAAAAAGGGCATCTTGTTTAACAAAAATTTTCATTTTCAGAAAGCCACCTGGCTCAATATTAGAGTTGGGAAGATGCACAGTTTTACTGAGGACACTGTTTTTGACTCCAGGCCTGTGTAAGGGTCACTAAAATGCGTGTACATTGCATGCTGTGCTGTACGGTAGCTGAGCGAGGCTCACAGCCCGGGCTTGGAAGACAAAGACTGCCTCATTAGTGTGGAGAAGAACCCAGTGGGCCTCCTCACCCAAACTGGCTGCACCATCACATCCTCCAGCCAGTGGTGAGACTGCAGAGGAGCAGGTAGCATGCTGTCCATGCCACAGTGTGTCTGACACCCCCTTCTTCCTCCTGCTTCCTTCCACTGACTTCAGCCACACAGGAGGAATTAAATGAAGAAGGTATGGCTGACGTCTCAATGGAGGCTGTGCCATGTTCCATGCAGAGCTGTCAGACACACCGTGGTACAACGGTGGGATTGTGAAAAGACAGCCTTGATCTAGCAGGCATGGATAGAGTCACCAATGGTGCTATGGCCATCAGTAAGACCAAGCTACCCAGGATCATACCCAGCATCCCTAGTGGGTCAGGCACATATGTCAAACCAGATGCTGCCATGCTATCAGCATTTTTGCTCGCTTAGGCATGACTCTTGTGCCAGTCCTGCCAGACAGCCAAGCCGTTGGACCATGAAGGATTCTTCATTGCCTCTGGACACCTAGATGGCCTTGCCTTCCTGACACCATGTCATTTGTCTTGTACCTTTGTCTCCAAGAAGTCCTGTTTTCCATCTAGGCAGGCACAGCAGCCTTAGCAATTTGTTCTCCGTAAAGCCAAGGGTCCTCTGTGAGAAAGCATCTTTTCCCACATCTGCAGGTCTCATACTCACTTTGAAATCTGAGATATACTTACAGTTCTGTTCCATTGCTCTGTGCACATTAATGTGAGTGTGGGATTTCCATGCAACTTGAGACGGAGATTTCCTTTGGTAACTGCATCCATGATCTGCCTGAACCCTGTAGCTTAGGGATCCCTTGGCAGCCTCTGTCACCCCTTTTTAGTTTGCACAGCTCTCTCCTCTACCATTTATCCTCTTGCACTGACAAGGAACTTCCTATAAACATTTGCCAATTATCTCTAAACCTCTCTTCTGCATGATATCTATGAAAAGTTTTCTAAAGACGAGTGTTTGCTATTTATGACACTAATTCTGTCTCCCTGTTTCCTCAGCCCCGAGCCAGCCTATACTGCAAACTGCCCGGGCAGGGCCAACACTTGTACTTTCTTTGGCACAAAGGGAAGATGGTCCAGAATGAGTGATACTCTGCTGTACAATAATAAAAGTGGTAAACAAATAATCAGACTAATACAGGGGAATGTACTTGATGGACCACTGGTAGGAGCAATCAAGTAATTGCTCTAAAAAGCAAGTTATTCCAAATACCATCTTCCTTCACCCAAATCAAGCCATCGGAACCTACGCTGGTTTGATTGACTACATTTGCCCTCTTAAGAACCTACTTCCCTACTAACTCTTCAACTTCTGATATTCTCCACTTTGAGAGCCCACAAACATAAATCAATTAGAAATAAAATTTAATTTACAACATCAAAAACAGTCACATTTGGAAACAGTCTAATTCCCTGACGCTCAAAAGCACATCACATTATAATTTATCAACCATCACATTTTTAATGATGTCAGACATTTGTCATAAAATCACCATTAAATTGGTATCTAATGGCTTCTAATAAATGTCAAAATGAACTTGCAGATGCCTATTTGAAATATATTAGAAGCCATTAAACAGCAATTAAAAGGAAGTTTCACAAATAGTATTTTATATTAGATATGTCGCAGGGCCATGCAAGGAAGTGACAGTGACATTTTGAGGAACCTCTGAAAATGCTCCCTCATGCCACATATTTCTGCACCGATGGACTGTGTACCTCCCCAGAGAGCAGCCCACGCTTTTGGGGCATCCAGGGCCCCCCTGGCCGGATGAGGCCCTAGCCACTCGTGGTGTGGATGCTGTCAGTCACCGTTTTAAGGACCAGCATGGAAGGAACCTGGGGTAATGTCATGGTCTCCCCTCTCCCTCACCTCTTTCTGCTCCAGAGGCAGAAATGTGTCCCAGACCCTTCCCCAGTATTGCCCTGCAGGCTGCTGAGAGGTGCTGGGGCAGGCAGGGACGTGGGGTGGGAGTGGGAAGCCACCAGTGTGGGGGGAGATAAATGGGCAGTGACATTTGCTGGCATTTGGAGGGTTCAGGCAGGGGAGGATCTCCAAGAGAGGTGAAAAAGGTTTTGGGAAGGATGAGTGGAGAAGGGGATATGAACAGCCCTTCTCCCTCTGCAAGTGTGAGGTGAGTGAGAAAGAGGGTTACAAAGTTGGGCAGAGGGACAACCTGAGGCCACCTAGTACTGAAGTTTGCATGGTTTACCTGAAAGTTGGAAACCTTGAAGTGTGCACAGTTTACTACTGACTTATAGAAAAGATCTCACACCACTGGCACTACCCATCATACCATTTTTTCCTCCAGTCCACATATCGGCAAACCTCACCCTGTGTGGATGGTGCAAACCTGAGGCCACCTAGTACTGAAGTTTGCATGGTTTACCTGAAAGTTGGAAACCTTGAAGTGTGCACAGTTTACTACTGACTTATAGAAAAGATCTCACACCACTGGCACTACCCATCATACCATTTTTTCCTCCAGTCCACATATCGGCAAACCTCACCCTGTGTGTCTGGTAGGAGTACATCCTGGGCTCTCTCAGGAAGGCACTGAAGATCACCTTTGTTTTCTGGCTCAAAGCTCTCCAGAAGCAGATGCACGCTGAAAGGCACTGGTGGCCCATGTGATGCCCATGTGTCCACGCTCCTTCTGTTATAGAGCTGTGGTTTACAAGGTGTGTCTTATGTACATGTTGTGTACATGTATACATGTATATATGATTTATGTTAAATATACAGCTTGTTAAAATTATGCCCATAAAATTATGATGCACAAAGTTTACTTTCTTCTGCTATAGAATCATAGAATCATTTAGGTCGGAAAAGATCTTTAAGATCATGGAGTCCAACCATTAACCTTACACTGCCAAGTCCACCACTAAACCAAGTCCCTATGCCTTGAAAGTGACTGACAGAGACATAACCTTTAAACATTAACAAGAATTTCATAGTATTCACATGATTGTATAAGTCCAGACGCAGCTTCGAAAGAGTTAAAAAGAAGAACTTTATCACAGCTTCTTCTCTTCCAATGTCAGGTTCTCTTAAAAGAGCAGCTTGCTTTCTTCCCTCCTTTTTTTTTTTTTCTTTTTTCACATTCACCCTCACAAACAGGAGGGAGGGAGGGATGAGATGAGATGTGACCATTAATCCTGTCAGGGTTCAGGCCAGTGCGGTGAGAATTAGGTAAGCGGGAGGCTGTGGAGCCCGATGGGGACAGCACGTTCTGGCGTGGTCAGGGAGAGCCAGCAACAAACCAGCGCCTTGCACAAGTAGGTATCAGCAGCCAGTAATAGACCCATTGTGTCAGTACACAAATATGTTGTTATGCTCCACCTTCTGTCCTATTTGTTTCTTACAGTACTATGGCTACTTTCCTCTCTCGTTTATGTAGCCGAGAACTGGTCCTGACTCAGAAAAGCAAGAAAAAAAATCCCGTTCCCCCCACCCTCCCCATCACTCACGCTGTAAAGGACCTGTTTATACAACTGTGGAAGAGGGTGTGTATTTGCATATTAAATGGGATCAAGAAAATATGTAACATATGTTGCAAACAGAACTAATGTCTAAACACACATGTAAACCTGGGCTAACGGGTCCTGCCAAAATATTTTAACCATCTGTTTTTACTTAGCTGTTTTTGAACAAATTATGTTTATTATGTTAATTTATTTTACTGTCAACAACACCAAATGACAGAGTTGCCACTAAACAACATCATTATATATCACATTCTGGCATAATACCAGCAGGTTTTTTTAAATGCGACAGGAATAAATGCATATTAAAATGTCAATTTATTTAAAATCTAGTTCAGGATGGTAAATACATCTGCACAAATTCATCGTGTTCCAACAGACACTGTTTGCACAGAGACTACTTAAAGATAAGGAGCTTTGACAGGGCTTGGAGAAAGGCAGGAGCGCAGTGGTCCTGCCTGGACTCCTGGCTCCAGCTTTGAGGTTGATCCCAAGAGGAGGGGAAGGGAGGGAGCAAAGGGGAGCCTAATTCATATTTTAAGAAGTTCTGATTAAACTTCCCGCGAGTCTGTCTTCATTTGCAGCATCCAGGAATCTCCCTTAAAAGAAGTAAAACTGAATCTGAGATCAACCACGAAATAATATTGATCTTCATCCCAGGTCCACAGCCTGTTCCCCAGCATCCAGTTTGTGTCCAGGCAGGAGTCTCTGCCCCCAGGCTCTGCCCCTGGGCTGACACAGGGCAGGGGCACCAGTGCCACAAGCCCGTGTTCAGCGTGTGAGGACAGTGAGGGATGCTCTGGAGGCCTCAACATCCTCTCCCGGCAGACAAGTTGCATGGTATCTTCTGGATCAGCTCCTCCCTCTTGCTCAAAGAATTCCTTGCTTATTTCTCGAAAGCAAATCTTTGTTTCAGCAGGATTTTTTTGCTGATACCCCTAAGAAGAAAGACCTCTCTGGAAGGGGAGGGTCCATCAGTGGCTTCCTTGCCTCCCTGGCTGCCCCTTCACTGTCTGCAAGCACTGCCCAGGCAAAATCATTCTTCTTCTCATTTCCAAAGTCAGTACCTGTTCTCCTAAATCAGTCTGCTCCCCCTAGTCCTGTTCCCATGTAGAAAGTTGCTCACATCTTCCCTAACAAAAACAACTCTTTCTGCATATAAAGGGTGCTAAAGCCCATCTTCTTCTTCCATGCAGGCAATGTGATCTTCTCCTCTGGACACATTTCCCTTCCAGTACTATTCATGGGCTGGTGTAGGCTGCTTTTGTTGCCAGGTAGTAGAAACACAGCAACCAGGACATAGTTGGACGGGCTATGGCTATATAAAACCCTGATGGTTTTAGATGGACCTCAGTAAGAGAGGAGAGGGAAAAATGAGCCTGAAGTCTTCAGAAATGCTGAAGAACCAAAATGGAACAAGATGAAAATGGAGCAAGCTGAAAAGCTCAAGACGAGACCATGAGTGCAAGGAGCGCTCTCTGGCTGTCGTGAACCACCACACTTTCAACAGGTTGCTCCAGGAGCTGAAGGAACTTGTGACACATAAAGCAGTGACAATGTGATATATTACAGGATATGGTAGAACATAAAATACAATCAGACCACGGTCCTGCACAGACCCATGCATATGTGTAACAGTGCACATGAGTGGTCCCGCTGAGGCCCGAGGAGATGGAGCCTGGATTCGTACTCCAGTGCAGATGGTTGAACACATGCACAAAACCTTGCAGAGCCAGAGCCCAGGAGAGGTATGGTCAAGGAGAAACTCACCCATCCTGAGAAATCTTAATGCAGAGTAACACCGCCTTTGATATTGAAGCAATTAGCTGAGAAGCAACCAGTAAGGAAATACAATATTGCTTTCTGGGCATTAAGGAGCAGGCATCTTAGGACAAGATTTGAAGACAAGGAACAGGCTCCTTTTGATTAACCTCAGCCTTTTAAGAAGTAGAGCAAAGAAATACTGTGCACATAAATATTTTGATACCTTGCTAACAAATATTATAAGCCATGCCACCTTTGTTTAAACGCCCTTCCCCATCGTGACACGGGCTGTTCGTGCAGGGTGGTAAAGGAATCATTGTTTATAGGGTCCACTATAGCACTAGACTTTGTCATGTGAGAGGCAAAGCCACGCAGTGCAAAGCTTGGGGGAATTCCCCCTCCCCTCTCTAAATTCTGGTTTTATGAAGAGAAAGGTTACATGGTTTATATTTCAGGAGTTGAAGTCCTGAGAAAATAAACCTCAGTCCAAGTACTTGTCCAGCACACAACAGATATTCCATAAAATGTATGGGCTGATTTCACGCATATGGCTGCTCATTTTACAAGGGGATGATTAAGATGGTCATGGTTATGTTGGCTTTTAGTCCGCAAATGCCTCAGCTGTTCTGGATTCATTTAAAATCATAATGTACCTCTGTGTGCAGAAAGCGAGCAGCCAGCACTCCTCTGCTCTCACCGTCCTGCAAATCCAGCCCTTTGCTTTTGACGGTGTTTCCAACACGGTTCATTAGTCGCTATTGACTTACGCGGCCCATCTCTTTCTTCTCGCAGCCTGCCATCTCCCTCTGCTCTGGCACCACAGAGACCGTGGCGTGGGCAGGGCTGCCTTTGGGAAGAGATGAATTTTTATTGCAGTTTGCTGGCTTCCACCCCCTTTCCTGCTGCCTTTCTTGCTCTTTGATATCTCCCGACCGGCATTTCGCAGCCTGCCTCCCCGGGGATGCCAGCCTGCCCTGCCCCGGCCCTTCCAGTCAGAACGCACCGAGCCGCTCTGCTGGCACTTTCGGGAGAGTCATTTGTTGAGAAGAAATGTTACCTGTGGGAGTACAGTTAGAAAGTGCTTGCTTTTTCCTCCCCAAGACTAAACCTTCAGCATTTGCGCCCCAGCTCCGAGGAGGAACGTGCCTGGCCCCCACCAGCTGGAGAACCAGCTTTTCACCCCCGAGAGTGGAGAAGGCTTTTGCGGTGTGGTCTGGGTGGTGCAGCACCGTGCGGTGTTAGTCCTGACGTACCCCCACCCCCTCCCTATGAGAGTCATTAAAATGGCAGGCCGTGACTCAAGAAACATAACCACCTCTTCCCATTTTAATCTGATTTGGCCATCTCAGGCTTTTCGTGCACACTGTATTTGATACTTCCTGCTTCAGAGGTTTTTCTTGCTGCAGCTGCCCAGCATCCCTTCCCCTCACCCTCCTCCACGTCTTTTCCTGCACTTGGTTTATCTCTTCACTGTAAAAAGGAAAGGCATTTATTGCTTCATTCACATTAAGTGATTATCATGTAACAGAAATAAGCTGCTTGTTCCTATATAATCACGGATCGCTTTGCAGAACGCAGGCTTCAGACAGCAGAGGTAGAAATCCATAGTGTTTTCCTCTGAAGCAATCTTTGTTTCTTAAAAAAAAAACCCACAACAAACCAAACCCTAAAACCCGTACAGTCAGTATCTTCCCGCAACTGCAGCTGATTTCCTGTGTAAACTAAAACCATGTGATATTCCATAAATGCTTCCAGCTCTAAATTACAGGAAATGAAAACCATCATGGAAAAGGAAAGCTTTGGACTAAATTCCCAGATCAGATATCATTATAACTCCATTTCAGTCTGATTACAATTTGGATGCTTTCTAACATACCTGTTAGTAATTAAAGGAGCTGATAACGGCACAATGTCACCCAGGGCCCCGCTGCAGGACAGAGACGTCTCCCACACCCAGGGCAGTGCCTCAGAGGTGCCGCAGCTGAAATCATGAGCTGAGGTTGACCAAGGGAAGTATTTTTAGGTAGCCTTTGTGAAGGTCAGGCTCTGAACTACCAACTGGATTAAACTGCGTGTGCCAGACACAGTCACGGTTTGCAGTGAGCTGCCCACACACCCACACCTGCACGTGTACATGCTTTTACTATCAAGGGCCTAATGGCTGCACAGCTCTTCAGTGCTCAGTAACATGGTTTTTGCAACAAGAAAGAAAGAGTTGTGCAAGGGAATATGAGCCACCGCCGGTACAGAGCATATACATTTTCAGAGAGGAACTGATCTCAGCCCGTCCCACCAAAATTTGGAATATATGCTTGGCCCTTCGGCAGTGGTGCTGTCTACTGCTACTTAGAGCCCGGGGGCTGCTCTAATCCCATGGAAAGCTGTGGGAGAGACTGAAGCCATGTTTTCATGCTACTGTGATAGGCACCATGCAGTCTGAACGTGCAGGAGATCTCCATGCTTTCCCCATCGTTGCCTTGACAGAGAGCACCCACAGCCCCTCATAGCTGCGATGAACGCACTGCATAGTTAACAGCCCTCTGCCTTTCAGGTGGATTCTCTGTAGCTCTGGCTGCTGGCAAGTCAAGTGGCCAAGCTGAGATTTATGGACACTTGTCCCAGTGTTCTCATCCCGTAAATGACTGCAGAAAGGGGATTTTCATTCCTGTGACTAGCACATTCTCTTCATTTCTGCAGAGTATCTGTGTCCTTCAAGGCAGTAAATCAGTCTGGCACTGCTAAGAAACAGGGACTTCAATTAAACAAATTAATTGCAATGCTCTTATACAATTTGTTAATTTATATGCTAGGAGATTTTTTAGTTTGTTCAGCCAAGGTCATGATAATTTTCCTTTTGAACTGATGCAGTGAATAATTACCAAACTGAAAAGAAGTTGAGGCAAAGTACTTGTTCTAAGGACAGTTCTTGGGTGCACTATCATTCATTTCTTATTTCAAATGTCACAGGGGTGAAGCATCCCTCTTACTATGGTAGGGAGTCTCGCTGGGTGTCACACTGATGCCTGTACACCACAGCCACCCTTTCTGATGCTTTAACCGTTGCTGTCACTTCTTCACACATAAAACATTTGGGGCAGTCCCTGCCACCTCTGGATGTTAAATTCTAGTCTGTCCTGTTCCTGGTATTATGAAAGCATTTCTATAAACAAGAGTATCGCAGCTGTCAATATATCACTCACATTTAGGGCTGCATTGATTTCTGTCTTGTTACCAGAATGAGGCAGATGCTCCTCTGGGGCAGAGGGTCACACCTCTGATGCCAAAGGAACCGAGACAATTTGCACAAATGGAGGACTTCAGCCAATACTTGTTATAAGCTGTTCTTGCTGAACATCCCAAATGAGAGGCTTCAGTGCCAGCAAAATCATTAAAGTGAACAGCTTTGCCTTGGTCCCTACCCAGCAGACATTTCTGTTAGGGTAGGTCATTAGTTATTCCTGAGGTTGTTAGGTTATCGCATTGAATCTTAATCCATCTAATTCATCCCAGCACACTCCCATTTGTTTCTAGTGCTTGCCTTTTAAAATACCATTAAATCATGTCAAAGGCCTTCTCTGCACCTGCCAAGAAAGCTGCATGCATCCTCCGATTTTCTTTGCCAGGTGAATTCTATTTAGTATATTCCTGGAGAAGACAGCTCACTGCAAATCCTATTTCTCCTTCTCATATTTCTCCTTCCCAAGCACACTTCCTCACGCGCGCTGGGGGATTTTAACTTTAAGATACCCAGCTCAGCCTGGGCTCAACTCAATCAGCATCGTCCTGAACAGATGCAGGTGGGTTTCCATTGCCTTGAGCTAGCCTGGATGTCCCACTTTCTCTTGCTGAGATAAGAAGTTAGGAGGGGGAAGAAAGAGGAAGCTATTTGCCTTTGATAGTGTAATGCAAAATAAAGAAATCCCAACAAAACCTGCCCTTCTTGTGCATAAACCCCTTTGGTTAAAAATTCTTAGCAGGATTCTAAAAATAGAGAAACTCCACTGAGATCAGTGCACAGCTTTAAATCAAACATATAAATTAGTAAAGAAATGGCATTCTCAGTCCTAGATAGCTTGTAGTGAATTAGACCAAGGCTTTTACAGAACAAAGGAACCTAAAAAAACCCTAATCTCACTTTGAAGGAAAAAAGTCTCTGATCACTCCACCTGCCACTTCTCTCTGTGCCAAGAAAAACTCGAGTATACACCAAAAATACTGAAGGAGAGTTGAGTGTTGCATTAAATTTATGTACCACTAGAGACTAGGGTTGAATGTGCTGACTGAACTTATTCTGATAACTTAGATGGGAAAAATCTATACTGCAAATCACCTTACTTAGGTTGGTTTAACAAGAACTATTTACCTAAGAAAGAAAAAAAGCCCTGAGTGCTGATTGCTTTCTTTCTCACCCAAGAAGCAAGAAATACAATTGGCCAGAGCCTGATAATTTTTCCTAGCTGCAAAATACAACAGAAGAGGTAGGGGAGTAGTGTCTTAGGCCAGGTAACGGATTTTCCACAGAAAACAAGCAGGATTTGCAGAGAGCTTGTGTTTGTGCATGTGTCATTGATTAAGTGTTTACAATTGGTCCAAGATTTGAAGGCACACAGGGAACTGGGGCATACTGGGGCTGTGCTAATGTTGCCTCAGTCATCATGGCAAACTTTGGGGAGTGCATCGGAGCTTGTATTTCTGAGTCCACATCATCGGGCCAGAGTTTCATGCTCTTGGGCCATACTTTGCCTGTTACTTTATGGCAAATGCTTGTAGTCTCTCACCTTACGGATACACTTACACTGTGGATCTTGGTTTGGGGGCATGAGCAAGGGGCTGGAGATGGATGAAATACAAAAATGCAGGAGGTAAATGGGTTGCTGCAGCTGTATTCATTGCCAGGGCAAAATCAGCTCCATAAAATTACAATAGCTGAAGAGGGCAGATCCCTAATCTCACATGGCCAGGCCTTCTTCCCATACTTTGTCCAGTGAGACCCACGTGCGAAGGTCTGGTCTAACCTGCACGTGGGGATGAGGAACTAGGGAGCACCCTTGGGAGGACCTCAGGGAAGTGGGGAAGGGGGAGGGAGAAGGAGCTAAAGCTAGAGCAGGACCCTGGGGAGGCTCAGCACCCAAGATGGGCAAACCTGCTTTAATTAAAAATTCAGGACTTCAAAACCTTGCTGGGAAGGCAGAGTGTCTGAGGGTGCCCTTTGCTGTAGCTGTGGTCTGCAGCAGCTTGTGCGACACCTGTGCCCACCCAGGGGTCCCTGCTGAAACTGCCAGGGAGGTTTCCAATTAGCACCAATTGAGGCAAGTTATTCTGGGATTTTAATCGGGCAGACACGCCTCCCCTGGGAAGCAGCGAGAGACCACCCGCTCGCATTGTGTAGGCCACCAAAAAAACATTAAACTTAAAGTAACCGTTCTCAATCACTACCAACCCGCTCTAGATTTGAACCATCCACTGAAAGGTGAAAGGTTAATGTGAGCTAATTTTTTTAATCATTGCTGTAACATTAGGAAGAAGCTCTGTTAACCTTTTGGGGACTGCTCACTTACTGCCTGGTGTTCATTTGGCTGATCGTACAGCCTGCAATCGTGATGGGGTAGTTTCCCAAGAGAGCAAATAAAATCCAAGAGGTACATTTTTCTTCTCAGCGCTTGCCTGCTGTAACACTGAACCCTTCATTAAAAATGTGATAAGCCATGCAATATATTTTCCTGTATATTATAGGCTTTAATCTTTAATGTTAATGACAGAAATGTTACCATTAGCAGGACTGTATTTTGCTCCACACTTTAGACATTCTTTTCTAACCACGTTTTCCTGTCCTCTTTCAGGCAGATGATAACTATTTCAGCTTGAATTCCTTTTTATATTAACATAAAGAGAATTTGAAAAAACAAACTACGCTATAACTAAAATAGAAGAACTTACGGCAGCGAAATGTCAAACACTTTTTTCCTAGCCATGACCACCCTTTGACTTCACTGTTACTAGGCGTGTGTCTTGAAACTGAAGTCAGTTTTGTAAATACTGCTGATGAAGAGGAATCAATCCACCTCAATCCCCAAGTCATGCTGACTTGACTTGTGCACAAATCTTAGAGGATGAATTATTGGCTGATCAATATGAAATATCATGTGTTTGTGAAGCATGTAAAAGCCATGTTGGAGAGTAGGGCTTCGCCCAACAATTAATAAAGTGGCTGGTAAAGAAGGAATTCCTGAAGCCTAATCCCAGTTGCATGTTTCTCTGTGTCCTTTACACAAGTCTTCACAGCCTCCTCTGTAGCTTTGGTCTTTGTAGCTGTTAAATGCAGATAGTATCAATGATCCCTGCATATCACACCAGTTTTGCAAGGAGTCGTAAACCGTGTTCTATCTACTTACAAGTTTAGCATCACATTTCAAATACAGTTTCAGCCAACACCCAAAAAAGCTATGGGATTAACCACCTCACACCTCAAGGCAGGAAAGTAGTCATGAAGAAATACATCAAACCTGAGCTGGGGACCTGAGCTGGGTGGGTGCACAAGGAACATCTCTCTTATTTATGTGCAGGCTGCCAAGCATATCAGTGTCCAGCCTGCTGCATGCCACTGCTGTGTCCACAGGGAGGAATTAAGAAAGATTTCAGTCCTCACCTTGATCCAGAGAGGATTTCCTTCAAAAATCATCTTTCAAGCATGAGGCTTGGGGGTGTGCTATATCCTCTAACCACTGCCACCTCTAACCACGGCAGGCTGTTCCTCGGTCCTTGGCGGTGGCTGAGGGTACCTGGTGCACCAAGGTGTGTGCTGGCCAGGAGGCATCCTTCGACTTGAAAGGCCAGTCTGGGAGATGGCCAGGAAACAGTGATCTACATGACAGGCAATGGTCTTCACAGCTCATGAGCTTCCTGGAGGTATCAGAGCAGGGACAGATTTTAAGGAAGAAGATAGACATTTGGGTACTGTGGCCTCCAGTGACTTCTGTTCCTTCATTAAGGCTAAGGAAGGGGATGGGACATCCATGCTGATGACAGACATTAGTGACACTAGCGCAGGCAAGGACAAGTGATAAACTGCTGATAGAGGAGCGGAGGGGAAAGGGACTGTCCTGCCCAGCTGGGGGGAAATCGAGCTAAATGGAGATGCTACCAACAAGCACAGGAGTCCCCATGATCACAAGGCATTAACCCCTGCTCAGCTGCATAAACCTGAGCCCAGAGCATCTGGCCCCACCAAAGCAGGGGGAGAGCCCTGGCTGGTGCCAGCAACACCTGAGCTGCTGCTTTACAGAGACAGGGGTCTGAAGGTTAATACAGCCATCCGATGGGAGCAAGAACCACCAAGGATAACAATCCTCCTTACCCTGAATTAGCAGAAAAGTGCACCTTTCACAAGCTGGAGTAATCCAAAACTAATGGAGCATGTCCAAATCTTTCACAGAATCACAGAATCACCTAGGTTGGAAGAGACCTTTAAGATCATCTAGTCCAACCATTAAAAAACAAAAACAAAAACAAAACAAAACACTCCACACCAAAAACCAAACAAAACACACACACCAACATCAAACCATATTCCCAAGCACCATGTCAATTTGTCTATTGAGTATCTCCAGGGATGGTGCCTCAACCACTTCCCTGGGCAGCCCATTCCAATGCTTGATAACCCTTTCAGTGAAAAAATTTTTCCTAATATCCAACCTGAACCTCCCCTGGCGCAACTTGAGGCCATATCACAATACATTAACTCTTCAGAAATGTTTTACCTTAATGCTACTAACAACATTTTACTGAGTTGGATCACAGCACTCACAATTGACGAATTTTTACGTCTTAAGTGTGGGCTCCACTTTCAATGTCTCTACTCGTAGAGGTGTGCATGTGTGCTTAGCTATAGCAGTGTAACCATTACACACCTACGCGACCTCGGAGAGAATGCAAAATTAGGTAGACATGGATTATTAAGGGTCTTATTTTGAGAACATGTTTGCATGTGTGGAGACATACTCTACTTAATAAATAGAGAGGTGTGTTTATTTATCACTACTTACGAATAGACACTGAAAACCTTAATGTGTCCTCCCTATTTACCAGACTTTGACACTAGGAAAACAGTAGTTCAGATTAAAAAAACAGCTTCTCAGACTATCAGGTTACGGTGAGAAAATTTGTTCAGGAATTTTGAGATTTTTTTTTCAAAAAGTTATTCATTTGAACGTAAATATTTGGAGATCAGCAGCCTCATATCCACAGTCCTTTTTTTGAGGAAAACCCGAACTTTTCGAAATTCCATGTAAAATTCTAGTGCTGGCAATGTGTAAGGACTGTAACTACGGAGGGTCCTGCAATACTGGGACAGCCTGAAGTAGCCATTCAATGGAAGGATGCTCTCATTAAAGCCTTCACGTGTCTGACCCAATAAATCAATATTGTTTCAATCTTCTATTTTCATTAACAGCTCTATATTATAGGGTTGACATCATAAATCTAACGGCTGCTGAGGCTCTGTTGTGATTGATAGTGTCAATGTTTTTCTGTTACTCGCAGCTATTGTCGCTCTGATCCCTGCTACCGTGTTTGGAGGATGTTCTATATGACACCGAAGACTGGCATCCTTTTCTGGATTTACGCAGAATATTCCTTGCAACTATAATGCAGTAACATTTAAATTTAGGCAGTGATCCTTATCTAGCATAGTTAACATTAAATCAGCATCAAGCTTAATTAGCACAGGGTGAGAAACTTTTCTCCTCCAAGGAGTTTGCAGGGCTCTTCCATGGAAAGGAAGGGAAGCGTAAGGACCCTCCATGTCCTTATCAGTTCTATTGCAATTTATTGTATTACATAAAGTTCCTGTCTGGGGAATTTTGTCTGTATATTTGCCTGCAAATCAGTACACGCTTGAGCTCAGTAAATGATAACAATAAATATTAATTATAGGCAATTCTGGTTTCATCACATCATACTTGTCAAAAGCCAAAACTTTACCTCATCCTTTACTATAATGTTATAAAATAATTACTCAGTTTTTTAATCTTTTACCGGACAGCTGAATATAAATAATTTCCCATTTTTGTTTCTTGGACTCTCCACAGCCTGATCTCTGCTACTAATGTCGCCTTATGTCTCCAGAGGGAATTAAGCAGAAGAAAGATGATAATGATTTAATCAAAGACAACTCAAACGGTAGTTTGGCTCTGCGGACATAAACAGAGTTATTGGTTCTCTCAGGATTCCTTTTTAAGAACCATAAAAAAAAAATACTACACTTAAAAAATAAGAGTTAATACACACTTTTAAGAAGTGTTTTTCTATTTGAGGAAAGGATTGAAGTCTAATACATTATTGGTTGAATCTTAAAACATTAATGATGTTGTGAAGACAAGGTTTTTATTATGCATTTTATCTTTACTTCTTCATTTATTCCTTACTGTAAAATCAAATAATCAGTAATAGCCTGATATTTTGCTACTGTAAAATGAAACCTAAACAACCCATGAAAGTGGAAAATTGTTCAAGTAACATGTGATCCTCTAGTGATTGAACCCTAACTAAGTAATGGACTACAGGAGGCACCGATCAGATCAGACATTTAACGTTACTCTTTCTCCATTTTAAATTGCTACTGGCATAAAGAAGTACAGTGAAGTCTTCACACCATTAACATTGTTGGACAGTAGCATTTTCAAAATGGGGTTCCCACAAGTCTTCTTTTCTACTTGGGAGAAAATGGTAGGATCAAAGCTATCATATGAAGGGCACCAGACACTACAAATGGGGGATCTGTTTACTGTCCTGCAGCAAAAATATGTGCACTACTGAGACAATTTATTTCAAGACTCCTTTCTCACTTTTTAATGGTGTTAACTGGAAAGTGTAAGTCTGAATTGCTGGAGACTAACCAAATGAAAGGTGACTTTAGAGTAAAAATAGTATAAGCAGCTTAAAGGCTTATAACTATAGATGAAAGATTATATTTTGCATGGGAGTTTTGCAAGCAACTCAGGCAAAAGTGTTCAACGTCACTAACCAGTTTGTCACTTTCCATCACACAATAAAAGGGTATTTTAGGATGAGAAACCTCAACAAACAAAGATGGAAATTTTACAAGCTGATGCAGTATACCGAATTTTCTTTTAACACTGGACCATTTTGCAAGCACTTTCTTAGTTCTCTTTCTGAAAAATAAATAAATGCAGACTGTGCTACTTAATAGCATTAAGAGCATCAGTCTGCTCTGCTGGCTGGATCTGGATCAAACAGTGGAGATCAAAAAGAATATAAATGTACCTGATATTCCAGCATATCCAGAAATAAACCACATGCGATAGAAGGACTAAAAGGAAGCAGAATATATGTTGAGTATTTTTATTTCCAATGTTCCTTCACAGTTACTGGATTAACTCACCCTTCATCCCTTCTTTACTCATTCAGATCTTGACTCTTTTATCCTCTGCTGGCAAATTGAAGGTCTGCCTTGTGGTCAGAGGTCACTGAATTAATCACTTTAAACAAGAGCTTTGCTGAGGTTTCAGAATTTCTAGTGTGACCTATTTCTCCTTTCTATTTTCCACAGCATTCCCAGCTTTCCCCCTGTTGTTTGTAAAGGAAAAATCAGTGGAATAAGAACAAGAGTCAGAAAGTGCCAGGAAATGAGTGACGCTGTGGCCCAGCTTACAGGAAAGCAAGTGGCTCGTATTCCCAAGCCAGGAGGGATGGCTTGGTTGCCAGCATCTCTGCGGTGCAGGATCTGGCCGCAGCAGTAGCAGGAGGCAACGATGCACAGTGCTGAGCTGGCCACCAGTGGGACATGTGGGCTGAGTGATGCTGGCCCTGGATGACAAGTCCCTTCCTAACGTCAACACACCCTTTAGGACCAGCAGCTGCAGAGAGAAGATCCTTGCCCGGTTCAACCAACTGGAAATGCAAGATGCGGAATCTTACACCCAATATAGGTTTTGAATTACCATTATATGAGCATTGGAGCTGCTTAGGATGTGGTGGGTTTCTTTGTTAGGTACCAATAGTCACCTCTGCAGGGAGCAAATCGCCAAAGTAAAAGGAACCCTTGGCCCAAGATGTTTTGGAAGCCTGAACTGTGACTGGACAAGATGAATCACGAGGCCGTGGGGACACAGCAGTACTGTTTGGAGGGCAGTCGAGTCTCTTCAGCGCAGATACTGCAGTGGCAGTGTGCGTGCACAGGGACAAGTGTGAGCTACACTATTGCCAGGCTCTTCTGGGCAGCACAAACGTGTCCCCTTTCATGCACTGTATGTACCACCTCTATGGCAAAGCACTAAGACAGAAATTGCCATCCTGCATGTCTACACCGTAAACAATGTTCTTAATATGAAAGTGCTATGTGCACCTTACCTAGAGACTAGACAAAATGAGGGTGTAAATGTGCATTTACTTGCGCACTTATCCCACATGGCAAGAACAGGTCAGCTGGAAGAAAATCAGCCTTTTTTTTCTTTCCTTGGGTTCATTTTCCAGCTGAATCCATCTCCCCTTTGCAGGTCCCCAGTGCAAGTGCACAAATGGACCTGTGCTTAGACAGGGTGGTCGGAGAGGGTTAGCAAGGGACTCAGCGATGTGTGGGCAGGACTGTCCTTGGATGTCAAAACACTCCTAGTGCCTCATTTATTGATTTATTCTTTGGTCCAGAGGCTTCCCTTTCTGCAGTCATAGGGGGTGGGTGGACAATTTCCATGTGCATTAATATTCCAGGGGCATCACAGGAGCAGCAAATCCTTTGAAGAGTAGAGAAACTCGCTCTAGCTATTTCCCTTTGGAGCCGATACCAACGCAAATCTGCAGCTGCACAACTGTCCAGTGACTAATGCAACAATTGTACCTTGACCAGTTGCAATATCGCGCTCAGGACTTTTGTATATATTCAATTTTCACTGAACCAAATAGGATTTCAAGAAAGTGCTCGAAGATTTAGTGAAACGAGGGCTGTGCTTGGCAGCCAGGACCCGAGCAAATTTTCCCTTATTTTATTGTCTATTCAAATATAGGGAATGTACTAAAAAAATGTATCATTTCGCACTCATACGCACAGGGCAGTTGATGTAGATGGGAAGAAAAGGGCTTGGCCCTTGCCCCATCGCATCCCCTCACCCACCAGCACTGCTCTCAGGCATTCTGCAAGCATTAACCACCTTTAACTGGATTACTGTATTTTCTACTCCTTCAATCTCCAGTACGCCTTGAAAGATTGCATTTAAAATGTAAAATTAAAAAAAAGAACTAATTCCATTAACTCAAAATAGGTCTCTAATTGACCTCTTAATACGGTGTATTTAACATGACACCGTACCATTTTCATATGTAAAGGGGATGATTCTTAATAATTCAGTGCTTCTATTTTCATTCTATAGAATACATCTTCCAAGGGAGTGGGGAGAAAATTGTGAATTCCTGTCATTTATCACTCCACCACAGAAATTAAACTGCAGCTGCCACCGACATGAAACAGTACATTTTACACCTGCCTTCCCATGCTTTGCTTTTGCAGTGTTGGACTCCAAAAAGGTATACTTTTGATATTAGTAAATATATTGGAAGCATGTACGTGAACATACTTTTTCCTAATCTTTTCAGTAATAGGAGGGAGAAGGTGTGTGCAATCAGCATTTCCTATCGCAGGATTCAGCTCAGACTCACAATTATTCTGAGGAATAAAATGTACACAAAGCAGCACTAGTTAATTTGATTTCCCGTCAGGCTTGTAGGCAGCGTCTCCCCCTGCCACCTCCCTCTCCCCAGCCAGCCCGTCCCCTCCACCCCCGGGGTGACACTTGGCATTTAATCTAAACCCTCTCAGATTAAGCGGGTGTGCAATTTACTCCCACAGTAAGGTCCATTGCGACCGTGGAGGTGAGGCAAAGGGGAGTTTGTTTAAACAAGAACCCGATCCTCAGTGTTAGACCCGCAGGCCGGCGTGAAAGCCCCTCTTGTTCGGGCTGTCTGCAAAGCCTTTCATTTGCATTCAGTCTTGCATTCCTCTGGGATCTGTGTGTGGTAGTGACTGATGCTTTATTATTGTTTGGTAGATAAAAAACATTTAAATGAAGAACAACTTACTTGCAGGAAGGGCTTTATATAGTCATCCCAACGCGCTTCTCCCGCTGCTGTAAGCAAGGAGGCATGGTATTTTTCTACCACTTAATGTGTCAAGTCTGACGTATTTTAAGAAGTTTATCAAACTGCAGCTTTAGAATCATAGAATAGTTCGGATTGGAAAGGACCTTTAAAGGCCATCTAGTCCAACACCCCTGCAATGGGCAGGGACATCTTCAACTCGATCAGGTTGCTCAGAACCCTGTCTAACCTCATCTGTTTCCAGGGATGGGGCATCCATCACCTCTCTGGGCAACCTTGGACAGTGTCTCTCGCTACCCTCATTGTAAAAAGATGGGTGGCTGGAGGCAGAGAACTGTTAGGTGCACATTCAGGAGCTGACAAGAGGGTGGTGTTATCCAGCAGCAGCCTTGGTTTGCAGTTAGCTCAGATCCACCAGTGAGAAAAAAAATCACTTTAAACATAAAAACAAATAAACAGATCAACAGCCTTTCAACAATATCCCTCAGCTAAACTCTTTCAATATGCTATTTTTACTTTTATTTCTCCTTTCGGCCTTTGGGCCCAGGGGAGGATGGGCCCACAGGGCAGTGCAGGCCTTTTTACTCAAATTGGGCATAACGGACCATGAAAGAGGGACACATCCTCCAAAACCAAACGCCAGCTGCAGTTAAGGTGAACTGCACCATTTTAAAGGCAGCAAGTTACCTCGTGCTTCACTGCAAACCTCAGCACCAGCGCAAGAGAGGAACCGGGAAAGGAGGTGGGTCTTCACCCAGATGGAGTGTGACAGCTCTCGGGCCACCGCTGCCTCCTCGTTCGGAAACGCTTCGTTAGAGAACACACAAGGGAGAGCGTCACACTCAGATCTGCAGCATTTCCTCTTCTCACAGACTGCGTATTTGCTGTAGCTGACAGCATGTTTGATACAAACCTACCTTCAGATGTGTGCCCACAGGACACGCTGGAAGTTGTGCCTCCAGACCAGGGGATTTCTTAACTGCAGGCCTCTGACATCTGCTGCACACTTGTTGCGTGGCTGGAACACAAACAGAGCTTTTAATGTCACTCTTTGAATTTTGCATTCCTGTTTTCAAATGCTGTTTGTGTAATTTATGCCTTGCAAGCCCACAGAAGTTTGGTGGAAAGGAACCTCTTCTTTATTTGAACTCTCTGAAGTGCAATATTTCTCTTGGCTTAATCTTTCCCTTCTTCTAATCTTACGTATTATATTCTGACAAATTGGATCTATTCTTTTCCAGCAAGTTATTTGAACACGTACTTGTAGCTGCTTTTAAGAACAGTACAGCTTTCAGATAATTTCATTGTTATTTTATGTACCAGATGTGGTTTGTTTTCTGCAGCTGGAGTATTAGAAAAATGTTGCATAACATCCGTCCGTTCCCTTACAAATAGAAATTAAAATCTACAGATAAAAGATAAGTGGGTCCTGCAGAACCCTATGCTGCCTTATTTCACTTGTCTCTCTGTGCTGAAGTGAGTTCAGGCTTGCAGCCACCTTCCTGCCAAAATACAAGCTCTTTGCTCATCTTCCCTCTCTCCGGGCTTCCCCAGCCATTCTGTGCCTCTGCACTTCACTGGCTGCATTTGGCTTAACATGCCCATTGACCAGAATTTGAAGCACCGAAAGAAAGAATTCTTTATTCAGATCCTCAAAGCAAGTTCAGTAAGCCTTTTGATTACTCTCCATTGGCTAGCGTCACCCACAGTACCAGATTTACTTTTGATATTTAGCATTTCATTGAAAGGTAAGATGTGCCCTGAAGTTTATCCACACTCTGTGCAACCTCTTTTTATTTCTTTCTTTCGGGAGTTATTACATAGAGGAATAGCTGCTGTCTCTAAGTTATCATAAAGTGCCCTGAATACCACCTCTTGGGGCTGTGGGATAAACCCATGGAAGGATCACCCTGGCTCGGCACAGAGAGATGACGTGTTGCTGAATTCTCAGCCCCTTCAAAGGAGGTTAAATGCAAACAAACACATTTAGCTCAGTGGAGATCAAACGGGGCAGCCAACATGCGCGTCCAGCTAAGTCTGTGAGGTCTGGGTGACACTGACTTTCCTCAAAGGAAAAGACAGAAACAAACTGATTTTATGAAACCCATGAAAGCTGCCCTTGAAAATCACAACTAAAGAAACGGAGACAGGGGTTTGGCAGAAAGCTAAATTTACTCCCAGACTCCACAACAACAGCAACTGGTCTGACTTTGAGAATTGCTTGTCCATGTGTATCTGTGTATGCACTGCTTCAAATGTTCACGAGATGGCATTTGTCACTGTGTGTTCCCTTTGCAAAGCACCCTTTCTCACCGGGGTAGTGCACAGAGTGGCAGGGCTGCCAGGGTACGTGCTTCAGTTGAGGACAAGAGTAAATAGCCCAGCACAACATGCAAAGCCAGATCATGCTTAAATTACTGATGAGCCCAATCAGAAGAAGTCTACAAAGCAGCATCCCCGAAATATTCTCCATATTTTAACTTTTTATTTAAATACATGTTATATGCATTCATGCCATTAAGTACTTTATGGTCACTGACTCTGCAGTCTTCTGAACTTAAAACCTCCAAGAGATACAAAAGGGATTAACCCACACATGGGAGAAGAGGAATCCTCTTCAGACGCCAGAACTCAATATCTTGCTGTTTTATTTTTAATTTTGTAAAGAGACTAGATCAGGAATTCACAGACCAAGTCACTAGGGCTTCAAAAGGTTTAAATGCAAGCCACTTTGACATTAGAAAAATATGTTAAGTACGGATGCAGCATTTTCTGTTTTCAAGGTGCCACAAATATTAATTAATAAATCTTGCCTGCCTTAGCTAAAAAAGTCCCGCTGTCAGTCCTGGACTTTCCCCCAAAAGCCAACAGCAAAGGCCTTTATCATAACTGCTGGGGTAGCACTGGGCACAGATCATGTCTTCACTAACGGGATGTGATGCAATAAAAAGCTTTAGAGATAATGAAACCATTTCCTAAAAGTAGTGCATTGAGAGGAGGCAGGACTCCATCACAGGAAATTATGTATCACCCTGCCCATGCTCCCAGCAGGCAGGACCTTGTAGGCATCTCTCTCTTCATCCCACCACAAACCCACCAGCCAACAACAGTTTCCCTGCTGCTGACTGAAAAATCATGTGTTGTATGGGCCAAAAGAGATTTCACCACTTTGGCACTTGCCCCTCAGAGGGCAGGATAGTGTGGGTCTGTAGGGTGGGAGGGGAAAGTCTTGCGTGCTGCTTATTTCACTGTCCTCGATTTGTTTACACAGGGGTATAAAGACATGAAGTGTTTCCCAGCCTAAGTGTCATAGGTGGTCCTTCCTTGGGCAATGTACAGCCTGGAAAATTCATGGGCGGAGTTGCCATGAGGGTGGATTCTCAGCAGAAAAGGAAAGATGAGTTTTAACCAAACAGCTTCAATATATTTAAGTTGTTTGGGCAATGTTCAATGTTACAGCTCCAAGGTTCCTCATTTTCTTAACTATATTTCATCCAGGAATCTGGAGGTAGCCCATGGGGAAAACAAAACAGAAGAATCACATCGTGAAAAGGAAAGAAAGCAGCAAGTCTCTATTTATCAGATGTTCTCAGTGGCAACCTAATGAAAGTACTAGAAGGAATGGGGAGCACAAGGAGGTGGGTATCACATAGGAGCAAGAAACATTTGCCAAGGAGGTTGGAAGGCACAATCCGTGGTTGCACAGAACTCAAAAGAGAGGCTGGGAGATGCAGGCTGAGGAAGGTGGATGACAAATTCAGAAGAGAGGAAAACTATTTCATTGGTCCATTTTGGGTAAGACAGAATTGGCAGACTCAAGGTGAGTCAGAGAAGAAAGAGGCTGGAGAAACAGGTTACACTAAAGTGGATCACAAGCTAACATACCATAGAAAATTATTCTGGTTGTGCACTTCTTTGTATCTCCTTTACAATTCTATGCCAATGTTATATAGGTAAATCTTAACTTCGTGCGGCTGAGAGCTGATTTTCCTAATTATCTCTGTTGGCTTTGCATCACTATAATTGAAGGGTTCTGCTCTTTTCACAGCAGGAGCTCAACACCAAACACAAATTGTTAAAGAGGAACCGATGTGGAAGCACACGCCAGGAGGAGGAACTGACAGCTCATGGTGCAGCTCAGCCACTGGCACAAAACCAGCACTCAGCTGAGCAGTGAGCATGCAAGGCATTTCTCTGATTACATGATTTCTTAATATAAATATATCTAAAAGAAAAACATTCATGTGACTTTGACAGGATGTTTTTTCCCCTGATCTCAAAGCACACTCCAGAGACATCTAGTCGCAATCAGAACTGGACACTGAGAAATCCAACAATGTCTGTGCATCCATAACTAGATCATCACAAACTTCTCCGGGATGCTAGCTGGGAAGAGGAGGATGCTATTGCCCATAGCATCTACCAACAAATATGCTTCTTGGTTTTACAAGCTCTAATTTAAGAAACCACATTAAGACCTGAATGCTGCCTCATTGCATTGTGCAAAGCATTTCTAAGCTTTAATTTCATGCATTACTTGGATTCATATCACTAACCTGCAATCATGCTGCTCAATAAGTTCTTTGATTTTGATGTTAACTTTGTAGTATCCTACTAATTAACTCTCAAGAGAATTACAGTTAGTGCTCACTGTAGTGGAGCACTGGAGAACTGCAACTATTGCAATCTTTTCAAACCAAGATCACTTGAAAAAAAAATATTTTTAAGGAGATGAGATAAAGCACAGGATTAAAAGAACAGACTAATGAAATTATTATAGACAGCATCTCCATTTTCATTCTGGCTGGTACTTAGTGATCAAACACAACACCTTGCATGTGCTATACAACAAACATTGATTTTAAAGAAAAGTTCCACTGCGCAGGTAAGTATTACACTGAATTAAAAGGTACCTCTCTGATTTCCATAAAATTTTAAATGAATAACCTAGGGAAAATAATTGCCTGACTGCTGAGAAATGATACATAAAGCACAGCCATAAACGCGTGGCATACTCTGTGTATGTATTTAAACGTTCCCTAGTTACCCCTGATTACAGCTTGCCACATCAACAAAACATCTGGTCTGGTATTTTCCTTACATTGAAACCTCTTGGCCAAGCAGGAATTTTTATCTCAAAAGCAGCTGAAACCTTTGTTTACCATCTCATAGGACATGCTGTTAGACTCTCGTGCTGGAGATCTTTTTTAATGACGTGCTTGATGGGACCGAACAGTGTATGTTCACCAGCTTTCACCTTCACTATTAATAACAGCACAGTTTCTATCTGAAATGTCTTCTATAATTGTGTAATTACACACCTCATTTATCCAATTGTTAAGCCAAGAGTCTGATTAAATATTAACAACTGCTTGGTTCTCCCGGTGTCATTAGTTGGAAAGCAACCCTGTAATCTCAGGTAACACACGATGGTAATTATCCTTCACAGTCACACTTAGCTGAAAATCCCGCACAATCAGAGCAGATAAGGTTGCCCAGCAGAAAACATATTACCTCTCTGTTCCTCCTTACCTTAGCACTGCCCGAGCTGTGTACCACCTGTATGGACTTTCCACCATGGGGAAGCAAAGGTACAGAGCGCTGCAGAGGGGGGCACTGGCTGGTTTTGTTTCCACCATGGGGAAGCAAAGGTACAGAGCACTGCAGAGGGGGGCACTGGCTGATTTTGCTCACAGAATCACAGAATCATCTAGGCTGGAAGAGACCCTCGGGATCATCGAGTCCAGCCATCCACCCTACTCTAAAGTTCTCCCCTACACCATATCCCCCAACACCACATCTAAACGGTTCTTAAACACAGCCAGGGATGGTGACTCAGCCACCTCCCTGGGCAGCCTGTTCCAATGCCCCACCACTCTCTCTGTGAAGAATTGTTTCCGAATGTCCAGTCTAAACCTACCCTGGCACAACTTGAAGCCATTACCCCTTGTCCTATCATCTGTAACTTGGGAGTAGAGACCAACCCCCATCTCTCTACACCCTCCTTTCAAGTTGTTGTAGAGAGTGATAAGGTCTCCCCTCAGTCTCCTCTTCCCCAGACTGAACAACCCCAGCTCCCTCAGCCTTACAATCCCTTGCTCCTCCAATCCCATGATGAGAAATCGCAGCCCAGCTTCCAAAGCTATAATGATGTCATTTTTCACACCCAGTCAAAGAAGGGCCAGTTTGGTTTTGCCCAAGCACCCCTTCCCACAGAAAGCAGGGCTGGGGAGCGGGGCAGCTCGGCGCGCAGCTGGCAGTGAGGGAGCTGGGAACGATGCTGGTGTCTGGCCTTGCATCAGAGAGGTGCAAACTCTGAGAATTTCACGAATTTTTAGGCAACCTTGGCTGAAATACACGAACCAGGAGCAAGCTGCACTTCTGGTGCACTCTGCATGGGAATGTCACCAGGCTCCTTAAAATATAATGTTGCAGAAGAGAGCAGCAAAATGCTATAAACAACCCAAAGCGATGGCAAACAGATGTTTTGTTCAGTGGCAGCCAGGGCTCTCTGAGAAGCCGGGCGTGCTGCTGCCACAGCCCTCACCAAAGACCTCAGGACCCCAGGGACCCTAAGCTGGGCAGGCACCCCCTGCCTCCAGGAGTGGGACCACACTGAGGGGGAGGTGTGTGAATTGGAGACCCCGAGCCACGGGCAGAAGGGGATGCATGGAGGGGAGCCTTGTGGAAACCGATCCAGCAGATCCCCCTTTCCCAGCTGCTGCAGCAGCGTCAGCAGAGGACCGCCTGGAGCAGCGGGGCTTTCCCCCCGTTAACATCTTATTATGATGAAAGGAGCAGTTTATACCTCCCAGAGTTATTGCTTCCAGGCTGTCTGTAAACTCAGGTGAAACCATGCATCTGGTTCAGCTTTTCAGCCTTTCTGTTGCAGGATGGGGACCATAATTCGTGTTGGGCTGGGGGTGGGCCAGGACAGGGGGCTTGCCACCCGCCAAGTTGGGGCCACCAAGCCGCTCCTCGTCTCCCCTCTTCCATGGCACGGCACAGCATGGCACAGGTTCTGCTGGCACACCGAGGGGGCTGCAGGTGGGAAAGGGGTCAGGGTTTGCTCTGAGACCCCTCAGAACATCAGGGTGGGCGGCTCCAGAGCAGGGGACACAGAGGGGCTTTGCAGCTGGTGGCACTAGGAAGCCCACGAGAGAGGTCTCTCATCCATGACACACTGTGGTTCAGCTCAGGCTCCCAGCGCAGCACTGGCAGGTGATGAATTTGAAATAAGATTTGCAAGATCAGAGTCAGAAATCAATAAACTCCATCAGCTAGGATCTAGCAGCTGTCTGAAACAACAGGTTACAGCAGCTGATGAATACTTTAAGGTGGGGGAAATGAATTAAAAATAAGACCAAAATATGATCAGAAAGCATGCTTTCCAGCTGCTAGCCCTACAGGAGAGCAAAACCCAAGAGAAATAACTACATTCAGGCATATCCCTTAACATACAGCTAAAGCAACCTCTTCAAGGATGGATAATACCTTTATATGGTGGGCAGGTTATGCTACAAGTTACCAAATAGCTTCTTGTTCAAGTTTTAGCTGCTCAGTTTTATGATTGATAAAACTGAATTATCAACTCCTGTATTCTTTCTGAAAGCCACTTTAAACAACCCACATCCACCCCTCTGCAATAATTTTTCCATGATACTTGCACCAGTTACATAAATAAAAGCTTCAGTGAAATACTATCAATACTCCTGACTCGGCCCCTGCAGGGAATTTTTTTGGAAGCTGAGTAAATGCTTGAGCTCTCCTCACCAGCACGCAGCTTGCAGGTGGGACACCTAATAGGACATGCTCTGGCCTGGGAAACATTGGGGAACCCCCATGCAGTCTCTAGGTACCAACATGTGGCAGAAGCCTCCCTCTCCATCATTTTCCTTTCCAGCCAAAGCCGTAAGAAATGGGATTTAAACCAAAATATGTTAAATACTGACAAGCAAGGCAGGAGAACACCAATGTGTCTAGTAGGCAGGAGTGGCCCCTGAGGAATGCCTGGGGAAGCTGGAGTAACCTTCATCCTCTAGGATGGGAATGGGAGTTCCCCAACTTCTCCAGCATGGGCTGGGACACAGCACTGGGACCTGCTGGGGCCGAGCCAGGCTGGGTGGGGAAGCCCCGGACTTCACTCTCATTGCCTCAGAGCCTGCGAGGGGGAGACCCAGCAGTCTGCAAGAAGAATTAATTTGTCATCAATTGGTAACACCACCCACGTACCTGCATGGCTGCAATTTCCCCTGTGTTGCCCAGGTCACCCATGGAAGGAACCCTGCAGGCACCTGTGGAGAGCAAGCGTGGAGCTGAAAACTCACCTGCTGTCTTCCTACCAGAGTCACAGTGTGAGTGGGGTGGATGGGCAAATCAAGCCTTTGTGGTCAATAGATGAAAAGCATATGAATTATTGGCAAGGACACCCGTTTCCAGCTGTGCTCCATAGCTTTAGCAGGCTCCTAATGACCAGAAAGGAAATCTCAGGGAAGGAAGCACTGACATGCCACCGTTCCTGAAGGGGTGTCTGGCTCATTACAATCTTTGTGTGTTACACTAAATAAACCACTTACAATTATGCTGCTCCTATTTAACTGGATTCTAACAATTGATCATCAGAAAACATCTAATACGCCTCCGATTAAAAGTCAAAGAGAATATACATAAAACTAGATTTTTGTAGCAGGTCACTCGCTGTCTTCTGTGTTGTTGGAAGAATCATAGAATCATAGAATCATAGAATGGTTTGGGTTGGAAGGGACCTCAAAAATCATTGAGTTCCAACCCCCCTGCCCTGGGCAGGGACACCTCCCACCAGAGCAGGTTGCTCAAGGCCACATCCAGCCTGGCCTTGAACACTTCCAGGGATGGGGCATCCACAACTTCCCTGGGCAACCTGTTCCAGTGTCTCACCACCCTCATAGTAAAAAATTTCTTCCTGATATCTAAACTGAATCTTTTTTCTTCAAGAAAAAAGATTTTCTTCAAGAAGTTTCACTGAACAATAAAACCACCTGGAGGAATACATTTGTTCAGTTAAGGCTGACCTGAATGAAAGGCTTTTTCTCCTTTCTGGCCTTGCACAGATATTTTACAAAGAATTGTTTTCCATAACAGTATATCGATCTTCACCAGTTACTGATACGATGCCACATGCCAGGAGCCTGCTCGCCCTCCTGGTGATGCAGAGGATCCGAGAACGCAAAATTGCCCATTTCCCCCAGAAAGACGTGACTAGCAGCTCAAAGACAAAGCACAGCTGAGGAGCCTTTCAGAGGAAGCACAGACACAGCACCCTGAAAGATAACTCGTGCTGCTTCTGCTGCCTTCACATCTGCAGCACCAGACCGAGGCGATTCCAGCAAAGGGAGACGCAGGATCTCGGGGAGCCACCTGCAAAAGCCCACACAAACGTGCTCCCCAGAAACCTTCCGGCCTCGTAAACCTCTCATGGGCCCCCAGAGGCCATAAATTCTGCAGAGCCTCTCACAACTGTTTCAAAACACTTAATGTTTTCCTTCTGCTCTGCGGTTTCCCTGCCCACGGTGGGGATCTCTGCACCCACCTGATACTGAGCCTGGCCGAGTATCGCTCCATATGCCAAAACCCAGTATGGAATTGACCAAAATTGTCTTAGCTGATGTCTGTTTAGGTTCTTTTTTAGGTTCTTAGCTTCCTTATGACTCGATTTATTTTAAATTTAAAGGGGAAAAAGTGCAATTATTTAAGTTTTTCAATTTCTAACGTCAAGCTTTAAGAAATCAGTGAAACAGGTTGATGAAATCAGCTGAACTGAAGAATTCAAGTGTGGGAAAAACATTATCTTTCTTTCCATAAATATAAAAATAATTTTTATAAACCAGCATCCCAAAGAAGGAGAAAAAGCTTGTAAGGAAGATGCCTTGCCCTGCCACCTCAGCGAGGGTAGCAGGAGTAAGCACTGAATGAGTTACTGAAAACAAAACTGATCGGCAAAGCAAAGTTAACTCTTACAGGTGAGAAGGTGCAGGAGGTGGATAAACCCAGTTAGACCCTGCAAAGGAAATTAAATAGGGATGTGAGTGTGAAACTGGAAGTGCCTGTATCCCACCTGAAAAATATTTTGTTGCACAGAAACTGGAAATGGCCAGCCTGTCTCTCATGCAAAACTTCTATCAAACAAAGAGCATCAATAAGGGAGCCAAAAATACATCATAAAGAGGGAAAACCAAGCAATCGCAACAATTGTAGCCATTTTAGTCCATTCTCAACATTAAACTATGATTTGGAAACATTTATGAAGTCAAAAGATAACGAAAGACATAAAGGTCTGTACATACTCCCCAAGTCTGTCTACCCTCAACCCAATCTCCCACCACTCTTCAGTAGGATGGGCAGCCCTGTGCTCAGTGAGGTGGTATTGGGGTGAGCTGCCTGCACCTCTGTCAGGAGGTGCCCTACAGAAACCGGCTATTTATCCAAGCACTTCTGCCATGAGCAGAAGCTGGCCAACAGCAAGGTGACCATGAGCTGTGCTGAGATGGGAGCCATAAGGTAAAGATGGTTACCACCATTTTTGAAGGCTCAGCATTTCAAGTTATTTTATTTAATATTTTTTATTAACTAGGTAGGAGAATTGTAATGAAATCTGTGGATTTGGCAGAGGTAATTGATGCTGTATGGGTGATGGGAATACCAGAATATTGTGTATGAGACGTAGATGACTTTGTGGGTTGGAATACTAGAAATGTATTAAATTTGATTGTACCAACTCCACATCATGCATCTGGAGACACCTAAGTGGAACGGTAGCTTTCACATGGGGACTTGTTATTTGGCTTTGACAGCGGAAGAGGAGGACTATCAGCTCACAAGATGATTATGAGCTACTAGAGCAATGAGGCAGTAAGGAAGGAGATCAGACTTTATGACCTAAGACTTTTATTCCTATTGCTGTGAGCCTCACCCACGATCACTCAGGCTTTCTTCTACCAGGTGGTGAAATAGCCCTATTTTTCCCCGCTGCCTGCAGCCCGTGTGGGAGCTGCCATAAATCCCTGTCTGGCAGCAGCAGAGCTCCCAGGGCTGTTTGCAGAGGGAGCCGGTCTCTCCTCGAGCTCCAGCTCAGGCCACTTGCACATGAGAACGAGAGACAACGTGGAGAATGAGAGACAGCAAAATAAAACCACATCAGCTCTCAGACAGTCTCGAAGCTGGGCTGAGTCTGTAATCCATCCTCACGGCGTTGCAGTGAAAGTGATGGGCTGCTCTTCCCAATCTGCCACTGGCTCCAAAATCCTCCCCACCTTTGCCACTGGCACCCTGGGGTGGAGGAGAGGGCTTTGAGCTCCCTGCTCCTGCTCATGGACCACGGCGCTTCCAGCGCTGGAGGATCAGAGTGCAGCAAACTGAACTGCACATCAATTATTTTAACATGAAGCCTGTATCAGATTTCACTAGCAAAGCACTTCATACGGGATAAAAAGGATTCCGTTCCCAGCAATGAGCCATATTTTTCTTATTTGGACACTGATGGATCCTGCAAACAGTTCCAGTGGTAGCCCCGGGCCTGGGGCGGCTGCGGCTCAGCACCGGTGGGAAAGGGTGGAGTAACAGCCACGGGATCAGTGTGTTCATACCTCTCCCTTTCCCTGCACACACACCTCCCCAAAAGAAAAGGGATTCCAGTACATGCCCATGGGCACACTCCAGTCAACTTTGATGCCCAGCTTCCCCATCTCGTAAAAAAAAAAAAAATATCCAGGATTTTTGTTTGCTCTTTTCTAATATTGTCCCCCACCATTTCTTATGCGTTGAATGACTCGAAGGGATTTTTTTGGAAAGAGCTGCTACACAGAGACAGGAGGGGGATAACAGCTAGAAGGACAACAAATACTGTTTGCCACAGCACATCTGAAAACCAAGCTGCTATTACATTTTCAAGGCTATTTCTCCAAGTGTATTTCAATCTTTCTCTATTTGAAAACCCTGAAAATACTTCCAGACCTGCTTGTCTTCATTACTTCTCCCAGACCATCTATAAAGCATCAGTCAATAACCAATGCTACAGGTAGGAAAGCTCTGCAAGGGAGAAAAATCTAAAGTAAAGAATGTATTTTTTAAGTCCATGAAAAACAAATCGGTCTGTGGCCATTCATGGCCACTCATTCTTCAATCAGTAGTTTCTACTTAGCATTAAGTACTGATATTCTTTGCAGACACTATTTTTTACAGGCCACAGTAAAGAAAATTATAATAAGGGATTTTTTTCTGCTCTCTACCTATAGCAGCCAACCACCCCCCAATCCCCCCGCAGCCATCAGGCCAGCCCGTGCATTCCGTACCCCTGCAGAGTCTTTGCACGTGGGACACAATCATGTGCAAAAGAGCAAACAGAAGGGGAGGAGAAGCTCCCCAGTGACTTTGGCCCAGGATGAGGCACCAAATACTCATTCTTTTTAATCTCTTGCAGTGACTTTGGCAGATATAAAAAAAAAAAATTACATACTTTTTCAGTTATCTTTATTTGCCTTCATTCTTACCAAATATCCCTCTCTGGAAATACTTTTGAATTTCTTCAATTCCTCTCTAGCTTTTATTGCCCTGGCTTGGTACTTTCTGCAAACTGAAATCTGGTGAGTGAGTTCAGACCAATTTATTCTAATTTGTATCGTAATTGCATACAGCAATTAACCTTTCTTTGTAACTCCATAAGTAAGACTACTCCTTGGTTTTCCTCTGTCTCAGTTTAGGCTTCTTTAAAAACCTCACTCTTCATCCTATAATTACTGACACTCACAGGAAAATAACTTACCAGTGAGGATGTTCACTGAAGTCCAAGTGAGGTTCTTGCGCTGGGATTTCTTGACCTATTGTTCAGATCAGCAAAAGGAACAGGATTTTTCTTGTTACACACACAATTTTCTCATGAATTAATTAGAATAGATAAGACACACTGCTCCGTAATTCAAATTAATTCTCCCTTTTTATCCCATGCTCGCATGCAGTCGCCCAGTGGCACAGCTGTTGGCTAATGGGCAACCACCAGACGCCAGAAGGGGCCGGGTGCCGCAGATGCCACATCACGGGCATCAGTCCTGCTGAGGCTGGCAACGAGACCACTACTGACTGCCACGGAAACACCCAAAGTGCCTACAAAAATGAAGTCTTTGCAGGATGTGCTCCAGTCACCCCCGGCAGCGCTCCCCTCCGTGGGCAGCTCCTCCCGGAGGGTCCCTGGCTGGAGGCAGCCCCGCTCTGTGACCCAGCACCAGCTGAATAGCCCAAAATATCCATACCCACTCAGCTACAGCCCCCTGTCCCGGAGGAACCACCCGGAGGGTCCCTGGCTGGAGGCAGCCCCGCGCTGTGACCCAGAACCAGCTGAACAGCCCAAAATATCCATCCCCACGTGGCTACAGCCCCCTGTCCCAGGGGGAACCATGGGGGCTGGGGCAGGGGACCCCCAGGCACAGGGGGTGGCACGCTGGGCCCTGCCTGTGGCTTCCCTGGGAGCGGGCAGGCCCAGCCGCATGGCAACCTTGGCCCCTCCTGAACAAATCTTGCTCCTCAGGCACATCAGCCTTTTGTGGTCTACGAAAATGTTTCCAATAGATAATATTAATATTCCACCAGCTGAAATGCGGAGCAGCTCAAAGTTCTCCCACCCAATTACAGTTCTGACCATTAGTGCAGCAAGCTGTTAAAACCAAGTTAAAAAAGGAAGGCGGCTGCATTTACCATGCTGCTTTATTTCTCAGAAGCTTGGCATTTAGAAATAAACTAATCACTTCAATTTGACAGCGAGCAAAGCACTATGTGCTGTGTGGTCTTAAAGCCTTGAGAAGGATTTGGATGCATTTAAAGGTTTATTAGTGAAAGGGCTTTGCCTGTACAGAGCAAGGATGCGGGATGGCTGTGCTGAATTGATGCTGATGTCTATTAAATCTAACACTGATATAACGAGGGGCAGGAAACTTGAAAGGTGGAAAGGTGAACGCCAAGACACTTAAGGCTTCATTATAACGGCTTTTTTTTTCTATTATTTTTTTTCTTTTAAACTGGAGAGTTCTGACACTGTGAACTGAAGATTTAATAGCAGTATTTAAAGTTCTAGCATCTATTCTCTACAGCAAAGCACTATCATGGCATTACGGCAAAGAAAAGAATGTTGCAAACAAATGCTGCACAGAGAACTGAGCAACAATTCAAACTGACAAACTTCATACCTTTCTCCTACTGCAGGGAGAAGTTACCTTCTCACTCCTCCAAAGCTAAAAGATCTACCTTTTTCTTCTGGTTCGAAAGGAATTATTAATTATATTGCAGTTTCCTCAGAGCAGTTGAACAGCAAGTCTACTCTGTCGTGAATTTTATCTGAAATAAGTTACTTACAGCCAGATAGCCTGCACATATTGCAGATTTTTTTCGTTGATTTTTTCTTGAGGTTTTATTATGCTGTATTTACTCTTTTTTGTTTGTTTGTTTGTTTTGTTTTTTTCTCCAGCCTGGTGTTTTTCAAAACCATATTTTAGGTACTCTAAAAGGATTGTGACTGAGAACAAACCCCTGAATTTTCTTTTAACCATGAATGAATCCTAATGACTTCATGGGCTAGAAAGCTTTAAACCTGAGAATGCTTTCCCATGCCTCACAGCAGCCCTATCTCCTAAAACAAAACCTTATTCAATGCTGAGTAAACAATAATGCACTTCCCCCCCCCTTAAATCTAACTTGTGGATTTATCATCTTACTTTCCTTGGACACAACTGCAAAAGGAGAATTATTTTTCACAGCTGACAGTGGGAATGTGGAGCCCAGGAGGCAGAGAGCCCCAGAGACCTGACAGTCTGCTTGAACTGTGCCTGAAAAATGCGATTCATCTGAACACTGCAGAGAGAAGGGGGGGAAAAAAGGATGAGCCTAATTGGTTCTGACTATAAAAGTCAGATCTTGGTTTTCTCTAGAGATGCGCATTGCAGGAAACACTATTAGTGAACCTGCATCCCTTTTAAAAGGGCTAATTTAATCAAGCGCTACAATAATTTAAGAATGTGACACTGTTAAGAGATTTACATATAATATTTGACAATAAAAACTATCAGATGTTTGTCATTAAATGACACTGAATGAATCATTTGGGAGAAAGATGATACGTATCGGCGGTAGCCAAAGGGAGCGGCCTCGCATGCGACGCAGCTTCGGAACAGACAATTTGTTGAGCACTAATTCAAGCCCAGATCCTGTCCACTATGCACAAAACGAGAACACGAGACAAAAGCTCAATGCATAAAGGATGCCTGGCACGGAGGTATGGGAACGATTTATGATCAAGTGAGGGACGCAATGAGTTTGGTGTCAAAATACCCTCTTGTGCCGCGCGGGATGCTGGATGTTTCCAAGGGGACCTCGGGGCTGCCAGGGGGAGCTTCTCCTGAGCAGCCTCCCCAGGTTCCCACCACGCCGGAGGCCAGCAGGGATGGAAACCACCTCAGATTTACTCCACGTTCCTCTGCCCACGTGTGGAGCTTTCAGGCGGATCCTCTAAGGGCTTCAGGCTTCTCATTTTTTTCAATCTCTCACCTTACATAAGCACTTCATTTATCAGGAAGAAAGGGGTAAAAATCCATTCCGTGTTGAAATAGACTGCCACCTGCATTGCTTCCTAATGTAAGCAAATCCCACTGGAAAGGTTTAGCACCAGATTTTTCTGCCGGACCAATAAATCACTCTCAGAAATATCGTTTCAACCCTACATGTGGTGTTAACCAGCAGGAGTAGCATGCTTTCTGAAAGAAATACCAACAATTCAACAATTAATCCAATTTCCTGGAAGAACACAGGTGGGCACTGTGTATTTCAGGGTTCAGATCAGCCGTAGATCTATTATCATGTATTATTATACAGCAATATAATAATGACACTGCTCCTGCATTTTAATAAAAGAAAAATTACTGGAATACACCATACAGTGTGACACTAATACACAAGTTAAAAATGTTCCACAGGCTTAATCCATTTATAATTTTGTGTGTGATCGTGTGCGTGGGGGTGTGTAAAGACACTGGAAATGCTGCTTTTGAAAGACATGAGACTATTAACCCGTGCTGACATTGTGGCTGTCTCCTGGAGTGCCGGTATCCCATCCATTTATCAGCCCAGCTGTCTCACCAGGTAAAAATAAAACAGTTCTCAGAGTTTAACAGGATGCAATCGACTTAGGAAGCATGGCTGGGTTCTGCTCTGCTGTACTCAGGAGAGTGAGTTGGAAAAGTGGATAAAGGAGAGCAGCATATAAAACAGCATGAAAAAAACAAATTCTTCCCCAGAAAACTTCCTCTCCAATTATTCACGAAAGAGAATAAAAATAAGTGAGCGTTGAAACAATCTGTACCGCTTCCCTATTTTATAGTTCGCTGCAATTGCTTTTAATTAACTTGTGTAATTTAAATGGCCCGACTTGTAGAGCTGGTTCCCTTTAAAAACCCTCTTCTCGCAAACTTTGATTAGCTGGAGAGAAAAGGTGGCAGCTGCCTTTAAATGGCGTGAAGGTGGACTCATTGGCAGGAGTGTCAGGTCTGCACTTAGCAAGGAGCTGGCAGATAGCAGCAAATGGCTGGACAGGATTCAAGCCCCAAGGACTCAGAGCTGAAAAAGGATTTATTTGAATAGCGGAGTAGAGCAGCACATATACTTCAGTTAAAATTACTAAAAGCTTTTAACTAAAAACATGAAGAAATTAAACTTCCAGTGGAAAGCAACTGCATTGCTTCAAAGGTACAGTGGCAGGGATATTTATTGCTTTCCTCCCTCACCGTGTCATTTATTGCTTCTCGCAATGGGAAGGTATATGGATCTCCTTGATCGGGTCTATGGTCAAAAGTCAGATTAAAGCTGAAGCTGCACAAAATTACTTCGCATACAGGAAATAAAACGTTTTATTTTTGTCCTAAATCAACTGTAGAAAAAAAGCAGTACATTCATTGCACATGAAAGGCACAGACCCTGGAAGGCCTAGAAAGAGCAGAGTAGTCAAAGCAGTGTAAGCTGCTCCGTGCAGGTAGACAAGAGGCTTGGGGATGGTCTACAACAATAAAATCAACAGGCTTTTGCTCACTGCTGAAGGACCATCAGCTGAAACTGTAACTTTATCTGGTTTTGGGGGGTGTTTTTTTTGTCCCAAGATTTGTGCTTTCTTTACAAATCTCACAGAATTGCTTATAGAATAGAATTGAATTGTCTAGGTTGGAAGGGACCTTTAAGATCATCTAAGTCCAACCATCAACCTAACTCTGATTAAAAAAAAACCACAAACCAACAAACCAAAAAACCCAACCCAACCAAACCCCACAACTCATCACTAAACCATGTCTCTAAGCTCTATGTCAACCCATCTTTTAGATACCTCCAGGGATGGTGCCTCAACCACTTCCCGGGGCAGCCCAATCCAATGCTTAATAACCCTTTCAGTGTAAAAAATTTTCCTAATATCCAACCTGAACCTCCCCTGGTGCAACTTGAGGCCATTTCCTCTTGTCCTATACCTGTGAGTTGGGAGAAGAGACCGACCCCTGCACTTCAAGCACTATGACAGTGCTTAAAGCATCAGCTCCCCCACACTGAAGCCTTGTTTATGCTTGAGACTCCACCACTGGAGATGGAACCAGTGGGAACAGCAACCGAAAGGGTTTCCAAAAGGCCAAGCATTTCTCTGCTCCCGGGCCAGTGCTGAGCCCCACTCTGGGCGGGAGCTGGCCCAGCTGACCTCTGGGGTCCCCTCCAACCAGTGTTTTTGTGAAACATTCTACCTGTGAGTTGGGAGAAGAGACCGACCCCTGCACTTCAAGCACTATGACAGTGCTTAAAGCATCAGCTCCCCCACACTGAAGCCTTGTTTATGCTTGAGACTCCACCACTGGAGATGGAACCAGTGGGAACAGCAACCGAAAGGGTTTCCAAAAGGCCAAGCATTTCTCTGCTCCCGGGCCAGTGCTGAGCCCCACTCTGGGCGGGAGCTGGCCCAGCTGACCTCTGGGGTCCCCTCCAACCAGTGTTTTTGTGAAATAGCGTTCACAACTACTCAATCCCAGGCTTTTGGCTAGTAGCAAAGACGCCAGACACAATGCTGACTTTGTCAAATCAGACATTTACAAATTGCATTCGGCCAGAACAGCCCACAGAGGATGCTGAAAAGGTAGGGGGGCTAGGGAAATAAATAGAAAAAGCAAAAAAAAAGCAGAATGGGAAGGGAAAAGAGAGAAGGAAAGGGTGAGAGGGGAGAAAAAGGAGAGAGGGGAGAGAGGGGAAAGGGGAGAGGAAGGAGAAAGGGACAAGAGGGTAAAAGAAAAATCTCAGTCACAGTGTCTCTGAATTACTGCTTTACACCCCCAGATCTGCATGAGACACTGCTGTGGAACTTCCCCGATTGCAGTTTATGATTCTAACTTGGTGATGAGACATTCTAGTCCTTTCCAACAGCACATAAAGACTCCAAATCACATTTAGCAGCTTCTTTTTCTTATAGCAACCATTAACTTTTTTTTCCTACTACTTATCAGTGCTGTGTATGCAGGAAACCGCGTGAGCCATTTTCTTATTTTGCCAAGAACTGAAGCAGCATTTGATTTCACTTTTATGGACTAAAGCTAAAAGATGCTTTCCATAGTAAACTTAAAGACCACATTTCAAGCCTGGCAGCAGCTGGTCTCAGCAGCCAGCACGTCTCACCTAACTACAAGTGTCTAACTGAGACATCACAAGAAGAGAACATTCACAAAGTCAGCTATTGCCATTTGTTAGAGCTTGTGCCCAAGGAAGCCCAGGATGCTCCAGACTGAGGTACCCCTGGTGGGGGCAGACTCTGGAACCATGTAACCACAGGGGGAGGAAGGGAGAAGTTCAGACCAAGGCCAAAGGACACTTCCACATTTACAGACCATGAAAGGCAAGTCACACTGCAGCTTGACCTCGTATACATTGTGCCAACCTTCATCATCACTGTTTCTTTGACACATTTCTTGCCCTTTCCTCCACTGAATTAAACTGCAAGTCCCCTATAAAGTGCCTGAGTATCTACACACCTTGGACCATGATCTGGACTGGCACAGCGGTAGAAACATTTAACAAAATTCAAGCGAGAGAGAAGGTATGGACATTTTTAATTCTTATTTCCCTTGACCACCCTAAATAACTCTGGATAAGAACAAACTGTTTGTACCTACCAGACCTATCATCTATAAATTTCATCTAAAGTGGTGTAATTGTGCAGAGAAATCCACATATGGGACAGTTTGCTTATATATCTCTTTCCAACAGAATTTCCTTTTCACTGCTTTCATCTGTTATTCTACACTAAATCGGAAATTTCTGCAAAATAACTTCAGAATAACGTTCTTGGGCAGCAGAAATCATAACTCATCCCATCATTTCTAATGCTTACACAGAAAAGTCAATGAAATGTGAAAAAAAATGGAAGGGAGAAAGTCTCCTTTGTACTCGATAGCATCAGACCTACCATATTTTAGAACACTCCTGGTACTACTATGTCAATAAAATTGTTAAATGAAGCACAACTGGAGAAGCATGCTATTGTCATTTTTCAGGATTTCTTGAAGGTTTGTCAATAAAGTATTAGAAATTCACTCAAGTCTGAAAACTAAGTTATTTTTACACTCAAATTTGCGGTTTCTACTTTGGAGCTGCAGAACGGGCAGCCAGATAAAGTCACACACCAAAGTCCAAACCTTGCACCTTGCCCCACATCGTGCATGTATATGTAGGGCCACCAAGACTATTTTGATTTCACAGACGTGTCTGCCTTTACAGAGAAAGGAAGTAAAGACATTTTTTCCCAAAACTTGCCTGCAAGCTCAGGTCTTCTTCAGTATTCCTAGCCAAGAAAAAGTATGGCAATTTAATAAAGCATGGAGAAAATCCTACAATGTGACAGATCAGCTACAAAAGCACACACTGAAATGAGGACAACCTTTAAGCCATCAGAATTTTCTTCATGAGACCCGACTCTTTTCTGTGTCATACTCAGCACGCAGATTTTCATTTTTCAGAGCTGTAAGAAATTTGACAAGTAAACCTAATACAGTTAAGAGCATTTTAATCTTTATGCATAATAATCACAAACTCACATTGTACAGGTTTGATAATAATAACTGACAGCTGAATTTGAAGTATACATTTTGTTCCAAAATAGATGCGCATGTAGGTGGATGTGTTGTAGAAATATAATATACTACACGGCTGAGCCTAGATAAGCTGGTGATTCTCAAACGTCAGCATCATCGGCACAAAGTTAGGGTTGAAATCTGCTCTCCTAAATACCTGTTCATCCTTCTTATGACACTTTCTCTAAAGAGCTCAGTGAATAGTAGATAAAATAAGTATCTAATGAGGTACGACAGAAACTCTGATGGGGCTAAACAGCAGAGATCTAAATTCTAATAAATAAATGAAGTAAAACTTTTACTGCCAGCAACTATGTCAAGTTAGCCATAGGAAACTGTAGCTCTGCAGCTGGAGAAGGGCAATATTCTGCAAGCCAGAGGAGCGGTGGAACTCCTCCAGCTTTGATTATTTATGGTGTGATGATGAAGGAACAACTTTCCATGTGAGGAACAGCTTTAAAGTTGAACAGTGAAGCTGAAACAGAGACTTAATGAAAAATCAGAAGGGAACAAAACTACAGCTACAAAACCAGTAACATTCGTTTTAACAATTTAAAAATATAATTTATGTGCAAAGCCAGATGTTAACTTGTCCAGCTTCAAGGTAAACAGCAAACTCCATTCATAACAACCCTTCTGCTGAACAGCAAACACGCACTAGTTAATGTTGCTGTAAATAAGGCTCATTTCATACCTCCAAATGTTATCAAAATGAACACAAATGCAAAACAAACATATTTTAAACAAAGGACACATCTGTATCTAATGCAAAGCTATTTTCAAAAATCCCAAACTTTCGTAATCTACCATAATCGTAATAGCCTGAAACATAAGAATGCTTTCAGCCTCAGAAAAAAAGGCTTCTAATTTTAAACATTTACGAGGACACTGAGAAGTGGCTTAGAACCATGCTTTAAAATCTGTTTTCAGGCTTTAAATTGCTGAAAGCTGAGATCTCTTTACCCATTTGGCTTGGACTAGAGAAAGGGAGAGAAGCACACAAATATGATGAAAAGACTGTACGTGAAAAATTCCATTTAAAAAAAAAATGCAACCCATTCCCTCATCCCGAACCTCCTTCCTCCCATGACTGAAACTCCCCCCCTTTTACAAAAAATGAACGGGAGTGACTCTTCTTGACTGATAAACACCATCAAACAACTCATCTACATCACTGGCTCTGATGCACCACCATTTTTAATAAATACTAGTTGAAAATATTTTCCAAGGACAACTCTGCCATCACTGGTGCTGTTCCCAAACAGGAGGGACTCCATCTCAGAGCTTCATTCATTTTAAACTATACCAAGAAATGGGTGATTTTGCAAAAAAGGTGATTTAATGTCTGTTCTAACTAATGAACATGATCAAACCTTTTAATTTTTTTTTTTTTTTTTTTTCCCCAACACTTAAAATGTGTGCTTTATGCTGGGAACGAACTTCCCTTTGATATATTATATCTATGTGAAGACAGGATTATTCTCACATTTCTGTTTCAGAGAAAGCATCAAGCTGTTTGGTTTTGAAAGTTAAAGGATTAAGTCTGGGGGAAAAAAATGCTTCTAAATGCAAACATACTCTACTAAGTTAAATTTAGTCTCAGTTTGATATGAAACACTGACTTTAAAATTAGCTATACCTTTCCAAATATGCCATACATTCTCCTCCATCTACCCAATGAAAATAAATATGTATATATTGTAGGCATTAAAAGATGGGTGTCTCATACCCACGAATAAGGAGTATTCTTAAAGTAGTTCATCACACAAAAGTAATATATGAAACCAAAGCAACAACCACAAAATATGTATTATTTATAGCCATAGAAAGTAGGAAGGAAGTTGTGAAAATCCACAGGGATTCTTCCATCTTACCAAGCACCTGTACACTTCTGTGAGTGTTTGCCTTTTGTCTTTCATTTTTCTTGGCTCCATTCTTATAGTTTGACTCCAAGTCAAAGCACCATACATGACATTGAAAGAAGAAGAAGAAGAAATGACATTGAAAATTATTAGCTCATCAAAACTGCCTTTAATATTTAAAAACAAAATATGTACACAAATATTGCAACAGCTTCTGGAATCCCACTCAGAAAACCCAACATCTTTAGATCTCTTTTCATGTTCTCGTCACCACAATTTGTGCAAAACAGTGAGAGGCCACACAGGGCATTTTAGGAATGACTCTTTCATCATTGCAATCCCTCAGTTACAGTTTGACCACAAGGAGAAATGAACAGAGTAGGACTGTAGAGACTGTACCAGTTTATTTTTCAGTTTGCCCCTTGATGTGCTCCGACTTCTGCTGAACAGTGATATTGCGGCTTCTTACACTGTCTCCATTATTGCTCCCAAAATAATTCAGAGGTACATAAGGCTTTAAGTAACAGCAGTTTAACACCAGTTTCAAACTAGACTTGACAGTTCAATGACCTTTCCATCAAAACTGAGCTCCAGAACTCCATCTCCTGATAGCCTGAACTGACTTGCCTCCCCGGAGATGTGCTGACATGGTGGCTTCCCGTGCCTGCTCCCCAGCAGGGGACACAGCACACACTATTCCTGCACTACGGGCTGCTACAGCTTTGCATCCTGGTAAGGCAACTCTTACTGGCTCCTGACATTGGAAGGCTAAGGTGCTGCATGCAATTCCTCTAGTGCAGTAAATCTGGCAACACAAGTGAAAAAAACCTCATTGTGTGTACCATAGTGAAGGAACAATTTCCCTTTAAAGCCACAGACTGGGTCAAGTGCAGAGGTACAAAAGCTATTTCCCAAGAGTGTTAGAGGCAGAGTGCTAACGGTGCTGGCAGCAGTGCTGCTGTGTCACAGGAGGTGCAAGGAACATGCTAAAAGTTCACTGTGAATCATGCAGCCTATTGCCGAATGTCAAACTTCCCAGGAGTAACCAACTCAACTACTATTTTAAAAATAAACTTGTTGGTTTTTTTTTTTTCATGAAGTAGTCAAGCTTTGAGGGTTCCACCTTCATGGGTGGCAACTAACTTGTCTTCAACCCAGAGAGTACAGGCAAAAAAAAAGTGTAGATTTTTCACTTTTGCTGTTACCGGGAGAGAATGTAACACCTAAAAAAGACCTGCCAATAACAAACCTGCAAGCAATGAACATGTCTGAAGACACTGAAACAAAGAAAATAAGAATTAAAAACTCTTTAATTACAGATTATAAAGCTCCTCAATGCTGGTTGCATGTATGAACATTTAAATAATTCAGAGAACTGCATGGAAATATCTATTTACCATAAAATCTGGAAACCCATTTGGGATGGAAATTAAAATGAGTCTGGTTTTTTGTTTCATTCAAGATTGAGATTACTTCATATAAACTGATTTATTTCTGTGCATATAGTATAATTTGAAAATCTTTTTCCTTTGTGTTAACCATTAGTATTGATTACTTGCTGCTGCTAAGTTGCTTAAGTATGAATTTTAATTACAGTGTTTCATAATGGGCTTGCATGTACCCATCTGGAAGGACACTGGATATATACATTTTCTATTTAACAAAATAAAGGTTAGCATAATTTAGAAAAACCCCAACAAACTCACCAAACCAACCTCTGAAGTGATACATCTCTTGAGTTAGTTTAGCAACACACCAAAAAACATACACAATTTGGTAAGGTAGTTTTTCATATCATTATAGAGCACAGCTTCAATATTCACCATTATTAGAAAGTTCAATAATTCCTTGTTTTGATAACAAACTAAAAATTGTCCATAAATTGGAAGGGTCTTCACAGTTATGGTGATTCTGCCAATGATTACAAAGATCCTCTTTTCTTTCAAATAACTGTTTGCATAAAATGCAGTTATAGCCTGATTTAGACCAAATTTCTATTTTTTTGCTTGGTGTACCAAAACCTACATTTTGCATGCTGGGTGCTTCACTGCTTCCTGACTGAGTCGGTTCACTTTTAGATAACACATCGACGTTATTTTGATGGTGAAAGTGTATCTGTCTTTTCAGTTTTGGAAAAGTATAAAACTCCTCCTCATGGGTACTGCATTTTGCTGAATGTCTTTTCTCATTGCACTGTTTCCACAACTGGGTTGTGTGTTTGATCAGTTCCCCCTTAGCTCCTCTATTTCCTTCCTTTACTCTTCCCTGGATCTCTTCTCCATGAGAGCACAGTAAGTGAAACTTCATTTCACCAAAAGACTGTGCAATAAACTGGCATCGACCACATTTGATCTGTAATTTCACTTCTCCTGGATTATGGAATAGGTCCTCAAGATTGCACTTATTTCCCCTGTTTAAAAAAGAACATAAAAACTATTTAAGGATTAACCATGCACAAAATAAAGACGGCAATTTCTGTCTTTTAAGTTCAAAGAAGAGATGACATTCATGAAACATTCTTTTAATTAAAAACAGGCACCATTGCTACAGTATCTAATTTATTTGGAACAGAAAAAAGGGAGAGAAATAAAGTAATAATCAGGCTGATTAGAAAACAACTAAACCCAAATGTTATTCGGACACTATTGAGTTTAAGAATTGCCTCCAAAATTAGCCTTGGTAGAAATAATCTTTTATCAACACTAACCTTTTAATAGAATGTTACTACCATTTTTTTAAAGTTCCTGATTTAGTGAGGTCAATCCAAATACTTCTAGCTCTGGGCTAAAAAAGTGAAAATGAGTATTACATGCAGCATACTACTAAAAGAAAGTAACTTGTTTACACTGAGTGATCTAAGGTCAATTTAAGGCAAAACCACATGTCCCACCTCCCACTCCAAGATGGAAACAATGAAACTTCAAAGTTTCTGTTTTTTCCCCTGAAAGTTTGCAAGCCAGTTTTAAACAGTTTAAATTCCTAATTTACAATTGGACAGCCCCTCTCATGCTCTGCAGGATAAAGACACACACAGAGCTAGCAAGTCCCTGTTTTAAGTTAGGCCGATCAAAAGAAAACCTCCACAGAAACCTTCTCACTACGACTACAAAAAGGACCATGTAATACTGTGGATTTATACACATTAGACACATCACCCAACAAAATAGATAAATTAAATTATTTGTTGTAAGAAGTCTAGTAAGGCTGAAAGAAAATCTCTGGTGTTTCTTAGGCTCAATACCTTAAAAATTTCTAACTGATGCCCCAGGGAGTGAAGCTATGAAAAGCAAAATGTATAAAATTAAAGTGTCATAGTGAGGCGTCAGGTTAGAGCCCTGAGCTCGTTAAAGTGTACTTTAATGAAAGTAAATGCAGAGTGGAACAAAACAACAAAAAAGCCAACATTTATACTGTGTCAAGAAATTTCACCTCAAAATCACAATGCAGAGAAAAAAAGAATGTTCTATCCATCTTAATATGGTAAATGTTAACTTTTCTACTTGTCTAAGTGATTGCAAGAGCAGCAGTAATCAACACACAAGACAGATTAGCTCAGAGCGCTCCAGAGAAGGAAATGGGATAATGATATTTAATAGGGTAAACAAACTACAAACTAATACTGAAATATGAATTGCTTTGCACTTATTTGCAGTTGGTTTATTTATCTTGTGAGGAAAACCCAAAATGGGTAGAACAGAGAAGACAGCATAGGTAAACAGAAAAATTGTTAGCTGTGAGAAATCAGCTGATCAAAACAGAGCTGCTGTAAGTACACTGGGTATTATTAGAATATATGCAAAGTTACTTTGGATATTCAGGTGTCAGTAATAATTTGTATTACATAAATCAGCTAAAATATACCAGATGGTCTAATGGATTACTAGATTCCTTAACAAAATATTTAAACCACTAGGAATGTCACTGCGCTGAAAATAAAGATGAGGAAAAAGCAAAAATTTTCAAAACAGTGATGTTTATGAACTTCCACTGACAACCTGAAATCCCGTTTTCATTAGCATTTAATGAGTGAAAACACTCACCTCTCCATTGCTTCTTCTGCTGCTTTTATATTGGTGTCTCTCTTCTTTAAAGCATCTTGCAGATGTTGCTCGCTCGTGGAGGGCTCTGTGCTGATCACAACCCTGTGCACTTCTCTTAGGTGACCGAAATACACCTTTGCATGGCCAAAAACTTTAGCACAGAATTCACAACACACAAGCTTTTTGGGTTTGCCTTCATTGTGATGAAGTTTCATATGTGTGCTCAGGTTTCCAGAGTGAATATACGCTTTCCGGCAAATTCGGCAGCTGTAAGGCCGTTTGTTTGTATGGGTGTTTATATGGTCCTGGAGATGGTGCTTAAACTGGAAGACATGGTTACAAACATAACATTTATACGACAGCTTAGGTAGGGTTGAACACGTATTTCTACTTAAATCACCTGATTTAGCTGATGTAGTGTCACTGTGCTTGTAACTTAAATATTTGTTGGGAAGTGAACTATTTAAAAAAGTATCTCGGTCTAAATGCTCAGGAGATGGTGTCTCTACCACTGCTGCAGAAGTCAGCGGTGCGAGATCCTGCACAACCACCACTGGTTTTGGTCTAATGCTACGGTACTTTTTCACTGCTACTGCCTTTTTTTCTTCAGGTGGCTGAAGATCAACTTTTGCCCTCTCTCTCCCTTCTCTAAACTTATTAATGATGCATTTCCTTCGCTTGGTCTGAAAAGCCAATAAATCATCTGTGGCTCTTCTTTTTCTGCCTCTTCTTTTAGAGGCTGCACTGTTCAATTTTTTAAGACTGTCGACATCCACTTTATTGGATGGAGAGAGGGTATTTTCTTGAATGGTTTGTCTGGGGACTTGTGCAAATGATACAGCTGATCGCTTATCAGATGCGTTAGAAGGAACATGAAAGGGTTTTGCCAAAGCTGGTATCTTTCCGCATTCAGATCTCAGTGAAGGTCCACATACACCTGTAACATTAGTATTCTGCTTAGATTTACAGAACACTGAATTTTTCATCCTTGAGTAAGGCAAAATAGGAAGTTTTCCTTTTGGTGCTGATGGAGTCATCTGTATTGTACTGCCAAAAACTGCCGGTGACAGGACAGCAACAGAATTTGCAGAATTTGTCGGTTTTTCCTTCAGTTTCTCAGATGTTATGAATGGCTCTCTTGTGGTTTCAGACGCTGTCTTCACAGAGTGTAGACTTAGTTTCATGGGACTGATTGTACTTGCCAGCTTGGATAAAGAGTCTTTAACTACAGATGGTCCAGAGACATCACCATTAGCAATTTCAGTTTTGATCACTAAAGGAGATTCCACACAATTGCTCTTATTTACTAACGTGGCAACTGTAATTTCAGCCGAGTCACGGTCTGTTAGCATCACTTGCTCAGTTGAATCTGAACTAAAATGAGTTTCAGCACAGTCTTCAGTTAAAGTAGTCATGGGAGAAGTCTGGGATGAGATCGATGCTCTGGTAGGTATCTCGTTATGTGCACCCAAAACAGAGATTTGTGATGGTTTTTTGTCACTCAGCAATTTACTTCTTACAGGTTGGTACCTAGGGATGGGCAGCTTTAGGTTTTCAGAAGGGGCTACATTCGACTGCTGGACTGGCTGTGTTAGGGCAGGGGCAACATACGGCAAGGCCAATAGAGAAAAGGTCCCCTCATGACCAGCCACCTGCATGACAGCATAGTTTTGAGTTGGTACCACCAGCGGTTTAGAACCTGCAGCTGAAATTGGTGTATTTTGCTCAGGCAAAGATGACTGAAGACAAGAAACCACTCCAGATGTTAAAATTTTTGGTACCATTTTTGGAGCAATTGTCCTAAACTGACTTTTCTTCTGAAAACTTTGTATTATATCCGAAGGAGATTTGTGTTTATCTGTAATAATAACATAACAAAGATGTAATATAATGTATAGCATTTCTCTTTAAAAAATTAATGTATTGAAAATTAAACATCATACAATGGCTACTATTATGCATAACTTATTATAAGTATTAAGGTATTTAAAGGACCACTAAATTAAGTTCAGAATTGCAAAAGTTTCATGGAGAAAACAAAAATACTCACTGAAACAATGTACTTGAATGTAAATGTAAAAAAAACCCCTTCTAATCTAATCTTAAATGGATGTTTCATTCTAGGCTAGAAACTACATGGCATTTAAGAACAAATACACTTATAAGGCCTTTCTGCCCTGGAAAAGCAGTGCTAGCACGCTGGCAATATTCAGCTGGAAGAACTACCAGGGGCAGGATTTAAACTCTATGATGCAGAACTTCTCTGAGCAGATGCTCTGATCATATCTCTCAACCAAAGACATACTATCTTCCAGAGCTTCTGTAACATTTAGAATCTGGGGAGTTTATCAGACACAGACCAAAGCTTACCTGATGAAGTCTTAAAAAAATTACTGCTATAAAACATGCAAATAATGCGTAACAATATCAAAGAGGACTTGAGAGAAAAAGTACCATTATTAAATACCTAATCACACACATTGCTTATGTGCCTTTAATGCACAATAGAATTACTGTAGTAAGTTATTCAAATATTTTCTTGAAAGATGTGATTTATCAAGGTTATATCACAGTTCCTATCTGTTTCTACTTGTGTTGGTAAATGTCACAAACATTTTTAGTAAAGAAGAATGTGAGGATAATTAAGTAAAACAAATAAAAGGAAAAAGGTAAAACATGTAAGATACAATCTGCATTAAGCAGCAGAGATATATGCTGACCTTTCAGACAGTCCATAAAAAAGGATTTGACATATAGTTAATTGTACCATTACCATTTCATATAACCGCCCCATTATCCACTCTCAAATTCAACTACTGATGCTTCCAGTTCTCAAAAACTGGGACAGGTTTTCTGAAGAAGAAAAAATATTTCCCAACAGTCTCAACCACTGAAAATTCAACTACAAAGATACCAAGAAGGCGGCAATTTGGGAAGACAATGTAATAAAAATTCATTTTGAGAGAGGAACCACATTTGAATAGAATATGTAAAAATAAGCACTGGGACCTTGAAATACTGCAATAAGGTAATTTCATGGGGAAGTTTCCATTCGTTATTATTTTAAAGCCTTGTATTATAAATGCGTTTATACACAGTTATGGACTTAAGAGGTAGCTGTGAATTACTACCAACACTGGAAACTCTAGTAAGTTTATCTTAATCCTGGATGTTCTTTTCAGATGTTACACACTTTGCAACACACTGTAAATTACAGAGCTATCACATTTCAAAACCAGAACTCCTAGACAGACGTTTGTACATACTTATGGTATGCACATGTGCAGTAAATCTACTGCCTTCAGGACACACTAGATGCACTGAGCAATCACATATAAACTGTATGGTTCATACACAGTAGGTCTCATGCTTCTCAAGAGGACACTATCATAGAGGAACTATCCTGGGCATAAAACTTTAAACCTTTTATTTCTATGTAAAGCATCAAACCCCAAGTCCATTATGCACCTTCCTGATCCCCCAATTAATGGGCACCACCATAACTTTCTTTCTGCTCAATGTTTGTAAAGATGTCCAGAATTTCTAGACATTCTGTGCAGAGTAGTCTAGTATACATATGGAAATCCTGCCCCAAAATAAAAAGACATCCCTATACACAGGAATAAGTCCATGCCCCCAAAGTTTGTGCAACCTGGAAAAAACAGAAACATGGTAAATTTAAAATTCTGTTTCCCTACAGCCCCTTCCATTCTCCAACAGGCAGCAGCTTGTACTATTTCTCACTAAGAACTTCCATTTTAGCCAAACTACAATGACTACATATATAGAATCTTTCATGTTCTCAATTGCTAATAATACTCAGATTATTTTTTTCTTTCCTGCATGGTATCTTCTCGTTGCTGCTTTTGAGGAAACACTTATAGAGCTTCTAGGAAGTACAATAAAATTATGTAAGATATTGTAACTATTAACCAAACTAGCCCTGAACTTCAATGCTAGTTACAGGTCAAATTGTACAGCTTAAATATGGTGGATGACAGAACAAGTGTAGTTTTCTTTTAGGGTCCAGAGTCTTCTATTATTTTCCAGATCATGCTTGCCATATACTGACATTAAAGACTTTTTCCAAATGAGCAGTTATTCAACTTGCCACAATACTCGACAAAAAGCACTTTCCATTCTCTCTTCAGGTTTGGCTCGCACCTCTCCCTTTTCATTTCAAAATCTCATTCATTGATTTGCAAAAAAGGTTTAGGAAAGCCAGCACTCCAGCAGACTGCTCCCGGTTACACTCCCAGTTATAAGGCATCACTCCCCAACCAATGGCAGCAAATGATGCGACTTCAGGAAAAGATGGAAGTTTTGCTGTGGACATGCCACCTCTACAAAGTGCCGAAACAGCAGCCAAAGCACCACAAAAGAGAGGTAAATTTGAGGTTAGGAAAAAGTATTTGTAGAAATAATACATGACACTAACTTTCAAAGTAAGCGTATGCTTCTCAAACATGTTGACTTGCCTATTGCAAAATTAGGCAATAAAATCACTTCTCTTTAAAGAAAGTCCCTCTGCATATTTTCTCAGCATTCCACAAGAAAGCATCATCATTCTAGAAGCCAAGACCTTAATGAATATTAATCACAAAATGCTCTTTGAAACAGTCTGTTTAGATCAATATCCTTCTTATGCAGTTAACACAATACTAAACATTGATATAACTGTTTGAGAAGGGATTTTTATACAAATGCTCTTTTTCCTGCTAGCATGATTTTATCATAAATACGTCTTCCAGGCAAGCTATGTCAGGTATCAGCCTTTAGTACAACTTATTCCACTCCCCCCAGCTTTACATTAGACAGTTTAGTGCAGAACTATTAATTGCAGTGCCTCTGGTAAGCAAAGAAAACTCAACTCTGTATTTCCTTCCCATCCAACACAGCTGCTGTAGTTAAGCAGCTCAGGCAGTGTCTAAATATAGAGATGGGCTAGATGCAGACTAGCTGTCTGATGATCCTCCAGACTTGGTTAAGATTTCGCTTGTGGACTGGGAAAGCTAATTGGAAGAACCGGTGAAAGACCGTTTAGCATCTTGGATCAGGAAAAAGCAACCAGTCCCCTCGCAGACCGGAGCTCCTACTGACCCCACCCAGAGTGGGCAAGTAGCATTGGTGACCAAAACTATTTTTTCCATTTATACTTGGCGAAAAGGTTCAACAATTTCCTTTGTACACAAAGATCACTACAGTAATTCACGTCTTTGCCACCCTGACACTGAAGGACTTGAATATGCTCTGGCTGTCTGACTACCAGAAGGCCGCTTGGAAACTTAATATACATCTTTCAGGGACATTCTGCTTCTGTTCCATACCTTCTTCCAATTCTGATTCAAAGGATTCTTTTTTGACTTGTCAGTTGTGACCTAAGGAAAAGCCTTCTGCCTATGTAAATCCATTAAGTCTTCCATCTAAGAAGAGGCAATTTCAATTGAGGGAGGATTAGCAATGGCATTTTTGAGGATGGCCCTTGGTTTTAGACGTTCTTTCTACACATCAGTCTACGGGTCCTTCACTGGAAGGGAACAATTTTTACACTTTCTCTAAAATTTTCATAAAGAATAAAGGAAATGAATGAAAACATTAAATTTAGTATCTGAATGACATGAAGCTCATTTTTAACTTCTGTGTTCTCAGTCTTTCAAACAGGCATGGAGTTGGGGCAACAGGTAGACACTCTTAAATAATTAAGCACAAGGTTAAATCAAATGCAATTCAATCCATTTACTTTAAAAGTCTGTTAAAAGATTAATGGTTACCATGCTAGTACTTGCAAGTATCAAATCACTCAGAACCTTGCACGATGTCATAAGCTTTCACCCCTTCTAAATAACTTTAAAATTGTATGGGACTGGACAGTAATACACCAATAAAAAAAAAAATATCAATGATGCATGAAAGTCTCTGACTCAGAAACTATAAAAAGCATCAGAAGAAATTTAATTTTCCCCACTAATCTGGTCTGTTTTGAACATTAAAATAAACCACCAAAATGTGAGAAACCACTGTGTGTCAGCTTTTAAAATAATCCTTGCAGGACCACCTCACTTGTGTAGGTATGTATTTAATTTGTGTATGACTGGATAAGTGACAGAACATAATACCAAAAAAAAAAAAAGGTTCATCTTGGTTGGAAGGAAAGCCAGAATACAGATGAAAAAGATTAATTAAATATTTTATTAAATGCACGTTTACGTTCCCGAGTCTTTTGCTGACTTCGAAAGGAAGAATATCTGTTCTTTGGGAAAGTAAAAAAAAAAACAAACCACAACATCCTAACAGACAAGACTAGATTTATTTCTGTCAATGATAGTTAACGATTCGTTTTACCAAATCTCCATGCACACTAAATACCTGTGGATACTGTCTTTCCAGCACAAGTTTCTTGCTTTTGCTGACCCAGCATACTTTGTTGGAAACAATGTTTCTCTGCAGGATTAGCATGCAAAAAAACACCACCTGCAAAAGTGCTTCAGTCAGTTATAAATAGATCCCAGGACCAAAAAAAAACCAACCCAAACAACCCCCAAAACCAGCAAAACCCAGAAAAAGACAATATAAAACTACAATATAAAACGTTAACTTCCAGTTACTGCATTAAGAAAGCTACTGCTTCTTGCTGTTTGCCATTTTTCTCTCCTCAAAAAATGCTTTAAAATCTAATATATTGCATGCCAAATGCAAAGTGATAGCTTAATAATTGAGTAAAGCTGGTTAATATGGTAAACAGATGGGATGCTTTAGCTTCAGTGTCATGGCAGACAGTCAACAGCACCAAAACAAAAAGCTCAGAAAAATGAAGGTTCAGTAGCTTCACTGAGGCTTTTAAATACAAGGACTAAATTCCATGCTGAATTTTCTATAATACCACACAGATCAGTGGAACTATTCTAGAAAATAGAATTTGGCCTTCTATGTTTAAAACTACTTTTGCCACCCACCTATATGAAGTAAAGTTGGTAATGAAGCCTACAAATCAGGAAAGCCCATCTCTATACATTATAAACATTAATTTGCAGTTGTTCTTATCTTTGCCTAATAATAACTACTTGGGTAGAATGTTCTGTTCCATGTATTTGCTTCAGATAATTTTCTAAAATTAATTTCAACAGAAAATGGTGGCCATCCCCACGTATGTCTGTATTTAATAAATAAATAAATAAATAAATAAAAGAAGAATCTAGTAACACATCCATGCACTACACAAGGACCTTGAGGTTTGACACAGCAATGTCTCTTTCGCCTGTGAAAAGCTGCCCAGATCTGGCAAAGTTGTAAGCTCTTGGCATGTGCTCAATAGACACTTTAAGCAGCTAATTTTTCCAATGATTACATTCTATTGAACGTACTCCTGCTTCAGGGAGCTGGATTTTTCCTAAACCTGTAGCCTTGGGTCCAAACACCCAAACTGGAACAAGGGAAAAACTCTATTTATCTCTATGCTGCTGACCTGAGAGCGTGGAAGAGAAACTAGGAGACATCCAGGGCAAGCAGGAAAAGGACAAGAGGACTAGAAACGAGAGTCAGAAAGCATCCAGGCCAAAGAGTCAGGGTGGGATATGGGAATTAAACGCAGACTGAAGATGGGTAGTGAACATTACTATTACATGTGATTTGGAAAGCAGAAGCAATTTAAGCCACAGGGATAATCCCATATCTTGCATTCCTTACCGTTTTAGAACTTGGAAGTTTTTTTAAGAGTAATATAATTAGGTCTACATAGGAGTCCTTTTGTGCAATTTAAAATAGATTAGAAAAATAAAAAATAAGTGTTCTAATGCAAGATTGGAAAACCACAGTACATCAATCACAAAAATACTAAGATACAGAATGTACAAATAGGCTTAGAATACTATGGGTGGAACAAGATCAGAATAGTTTATTAAAATTCTAAAAGGAAAAACTAGACCTCTTTAAAGCTATATATAATCAATTCTGATTTGAGCATCAACGTGATTTGCTAGTTGTGCACTAAGCATTTTATCATTTAGACAGGTCGTCTTTGCAAGTTTATTATCTTAAGGAACTCGGATGATAGTCCCTTTCAAGAAATTCTGTGAGCAGTGGGATACATCCTGGATTCCTTAATAGTCTCCAAAAGACCCTTCCTAGCCGAAGAGAACATTACAACAACAAAGCTACACAATAAAAATGTTTTTTTGATATTAACCGGACTCCATTAAAACAGACGTTCAACCTTAAAACTTCTAGTGACATTTTTCAGTGTGGGAATAAGCTAAAACTATTTTTGGCATAAACAGTCATTTTGGAGAGATAACTCATAGAGTAATCCAAGATCATGGGTACATAGTTCATACTTACAGAAGTTCTTCAGTTTCCTATCTCATTCAGTCCTTTATTCCTGAAACATCCTTGTTTTACTATTGACCATACATTGATATTCAGTCCTTTATTCCTGAAACATCCTTGTTTCACTATTGACCATACATTGATACCAATAATAAGACAACATTTTGGATTTCTCATTGATTTAGATTTCTCATCATAGATTTTAAATAAACTCTGTAGTTGTGCTGAACATTTACCTCTCTGTATTGTCCCAGAATAAGTAACATCTTAAATACGTATAAAATCCTATTTCTATAGTGGACAAGTGGCCAACAGCTTTGAGGTATCCTTTTTAAGGTCTAATATCATATATATTGGCCACATGTGGGTAAATTAATATTCAAAAGCAACACCTTATATAAAATGTGGGCAATTCAAGGCTTAAAACAACCACTTGTAACAAAAGCCATTTCTGTGCTACTGTATAAAGGAAGTCTTGGAAGTCTTTCCTAAAAGTCAGAACATAACATAAGAGGTTTTTAAACACTCTTTTACAATGAATGTAAAATACATTTATTAGCAGATCCACATGTTTTCTTAACACCTCTCGTGCAGTGATTGTGAACTTTAAAAGCTTTCCATTTTTTTGAAGGCACAGTCTTTCAAGTTATAAGCTACTCATTTCATATTAAGGTTAACATAATTAATAGGTTTAGAGCAGATCAAAACATTTTCAGATCAAGAAATGAAAACCGACATAAAGAGCACTAGACATAAAGCATCTGTAATTATTAATAACTTTTTCCACCTTTACAGCTGAAAATTTTTCTCACTATGGCAATATAAGAACTTGGGAATAAGGTTTATGCAGATAAATCTATGGGCTCAAGATGGTGCCTGGCCTCTGCAACCACACAAATCACTATTAAAGATGAAAACATGGGTTCTTTTCTGTTGAAACATGGAACTTCTGTCTGAGAAAGAGTATTAGATACATCATCAAAGACAGTGTGTTTCAGCTTCTGCTCTGCCTTTGCTAGTTTCAGTGATCAACCATGTCAAACTTCAAGTGGGCATTATCTAGAGACCACATTGCTGCAACAGGATTCGGTTGCATAGAAAGGAAATTTTGGTATTGCTGCAAATCCAGTGGTTTTTCTTTGTCAGTTTTGCCCAGTCAATCTGTTCCACAGAGGATACCATCCCTGGAGATTTGCAAGGCAAGGCTTCAGTGACACAGCCACTTGGGGGAACTAATTGTTCAGAAAATAATTGAAGGGAGGTGATGCTAGCACTGGTCATAAACTCATAATTCATAAACCTTCAATGGCACTGCAAATGTGAATCAGGTATTCTAGAAGGTGGGGACAAACAGAAGATTCAAAAGAAAAGACTGTAATTGGATTTTTAAAAATTATTTTCTGGGACACCTGCCAGTTGAAATTTCTTTTAGTGAGCTTCAAGAAAGATACAGACCTAAACAGTAATTCACTCATTGTGAAGTCAATGTCAATGTCAAGTCCTTTTTAAAAGGTCTATCAAGATCACATCAACCTGGACAAAATCTTGATATGCCTAATATAAGTGGTAATTAATAGACTTATTTTTTCCTTAAGTGCAGGAAACAATAATGACCAGGTCTGCTACAGAATCGAAGACAGAATTCTTCAGAAACTATGCAGCACAAAAAGGTCAAGTAGCACCATTTTATGAATAAATCATGAAGTATTTTCTGCCTAGACTCTTGCTCCCCTCTCATATAAACTGAGAACCTAATCTATCTTCATCTTACTGAGGGTTTGATCATCCACCCTTCCCTCCATGGGACAGAAAGGGACATAAGCCTGATTGCACTAAGGGAATTATGCCTCTTACATCCAAAATTTATTTTTTGCCAATACCAGCGTGCAAAGAGAGCACAACAGAAGAGCAACACTTTTTTTCATGTTAGAGAGTATCGCTTTTTTGTGATGACCAGAGCACACGGTGCTGCGCAGATCCCGCATGCGAGAGAAAACAAGCAATTAATTCGCCACTTTGGCTCAACAGACAAGTATCTTTTACTTGAGGCGTTAAAGGCATCTGCACGGTGACTTCTGGGCTACAAACCTCAGAAAGTGCTCCCTCATTAAAGATGAAGTGAAGATCTGAAAACTGTCAGGCCTGGCCTGGTCTATTTTGTGTCGTCCAGTATGAACCACACAGAGGGTTTATCATTCCCCAAAGGGCCAGAACACATCGCTAAACTTAGATGATTGTTGGAGAGTATTTTCTGAGAGATTTTGTAAATAGGTATTTTTCAAAAGAAACGAGCTAAGTGATCTAACTTTTGAATAGGGAATCTCTAGCCAGGGGCTCTGTTTGCTCTATCTGCTCCCTCTCCTTTCTTCAGGACCCAAATTTCTGCAGAAAAAGGCTATATAGCTCTGGCTGAGATATGCAAAACATTGCCACCTGTAGTCAATTCCACTAAGGATTCAAACAAAAATAAAGATTAGAGGATCTCCAGAGCACTTCAAGTAGAAATGTATACTTTTTCAAAGACAGACACAGCCCTGTAAAGCACCGGAAAACTAAAACATCTTCAGAAAGACTACGGCCCTGGCTAGGAATACATTAGTTTTCAGAACATATAAAAAATTATCACTTGCTGCTAGGCCTCTCTGGCAGTAGGATGTAGCAGAAAATAATTTAAATTGCAGTATCTGAATGCTTGCCTTCCCCCTGTGCATAATTACAATTATTTGCAATGCTTATTGACGTTGTTAAGCTTGCCCATGCTCGCCACCGTATTGATTAAAGGCAGCACCAGTTCTCACAAGAGGTTACTGGACGTGCTGTAAAAGAATTGACGGGAGATACTGCTGAAAAGTGATAATCCAGCAGCGAACACTCGGAAGGGGTGCCAGCATCCGAGGGAACGAGAACAGGAATGCAGTCCACAGGAATGTAGGCCAAAGACGATATCCCTAACCTGCCGTGTGCAGAAATATCAGCAGATTTCTAATTAAAATCATGTGTATCTGCCTGCGCTGGCAGACAAAGGAGCCCCTTGGCGCAGAGTCCAGCAGGGGGAGTCGGGCGCCCGTCACTGTGGCCTCTGGTGCCGGCTGGGGCCCGGAGAGCTGTGCCTTCTTCTAAGTGCCAGGTCCCTTCAGATCTGCGACTCACGTCCACTACCCTACAGTCATCCTTGACCAACAGAAAGGCTAAACTACTTGTCTTAATAATTTTGTAACACTAAATACGACTCCAAGTGAAAAATCCCCAAAGTCATCAATTCCGTTACAGCACCGCACACAACCTCTGAACAACTTCGCAGGTTACATTATCCTTTCAAAATATTCTACCTTTGCAAACTTTTCAGTCAATTCAGTGTTTTGTTTAAACTTGAGAACGCCGTGACAGAAAGCAGCTAAGCCTTCCTGTTAAAAGTAATTACTTCTATTAAACTACTTAGTATCTTCTGTACCAGCAGTACAATTTTTGTGCAAGAGATTTTTTTTTAAATAATCCTTTACTGATTTTGTGTTAATCTACTTAACATCCCAAATAACACGTCCATATTACTAAAAATATCAGTGTTCATAACAGATGTTCTCCTTTTGGTTGACATCTGAAAACGAAGCCCTGTTACCAACATATTTTCCCATCCCAAGCAAAACCCTGAAATCTTTGTCAAACTTTCTTGCTTTCATCATTGCTCAGCTCATCACACAAACCATCTGCATAAATAAAGATGTAAGCATCTGCTGTATGGCAAACGGTCTCAGGGGCAGATGTTTTTATCCTTGCATTCATGTCACTGGCTTGGATACATTATTTGAACAGATGTACACAATCTGAAAGTGTCGTGTCCCACAGTGAAATGTCTCCAACTGCTTTCTATCAAAGTACATAAATGCTATTTGCACCTGCATTTATGTTAATGATATAAAGGCAGCAGGGGTTCCAGCAAAGTGAGAGTTGATGCTAAGAAACACATTTACATGGCTAATTGAAGTCTGAGATCTCCCAGCACCAAATGACCATACTAACATGGATACAAAATGTATTAAACTGCACAATGTTTTTTTTAAAAAACTAGATTTTTTTAAAAAAATAAACATACCCAAGACGCAAAACTATGACTTCAGCCTGTGATATACTTTTCCAATGTACATTTTAAAAAGACAAAAAAGTATTAAATAAATTCCTAGATAAACTAGGACAGTCTTATATTTGGCATAGTAATTGTACAAGAGACACAATTTTTTCAGGTTAGTTTCATTTAACAAAAACATTTTATAAATCTGACAGTGCCTCTCACACAAAGGTATTTCAGTTCTCTAAGGCACACTGGTATTTTATGTCATTACGGAGCACTATAAAAAAACTCAGCACTTGCTCAACAGCAAATATGAACATGGGTGTCAGTGGTAGAATATGCTGCCTCAATGATAATTTCATAATTCCTAGGAAAAAAATAAAAATCTTAAAAGTTAAATATTTATAATCACTCAGAAAGTGCATCTATTTGAACATGGAGTTACAATTGCTTGTTATATAAATGACACTCACCTTTGTTATCAAATATTTTAAATTGAGAAAAACACAGGTGCCCTGAAGGAGTCCATATCAAATTACAGAACTTCTGCTATTACATGACAAATGGTAGCAGTGAAGGGTTTTTGTTGTCACTCAAAGAACTTGCACTAACCAATACTTCCATACTAAACTGAAAAATAACAAGCACTTTCAAAGTGCAGATAAGACTGACAAAAATGCTATACTGAATGTAATTGATGGATAGCTTCTACTTCCAATACCATTTCTTTTCAAACCTTTTATTTGTGAGAAATGTTCCAATGTTATAGTTGTACATAAATCATTATAAATTGCTAATAGCCTCAACATTTTCAAAGTGCCATAACACATTTAAGAAGCAATAGTGATGCGTGAAACGAGGACAAAAAAGAGTGATAGTAAAAGAACACAAAAAAATATACTGAGACTCGTATATTTGTACAATATAATGATTTCACACTAGTATAGCTCTTGGTCAGGATCTGGTTATGATTTCTAATATGAACCCTCACTTCCAAAGTTTACAACATGGCTCTTAAAATTCACTCCTGGTGAAAGTTGATAACAGGATATTGACTAGAATGGATTTCTATTTAGAAAAAAAGTCTTCAAAAAAAATCTCAAAGCAAATGATTCATCAGTTTCAAGTTTGCAAACAGCTTCACAGTCTATATTGTCTTCCTGTTATTCAGAAATGGCTTTAACATAAACGTAACACATTCAATTTGAGTACAACAGTGGTCAAATTCCTGTTTTTTAAAGGAGAAATTAAATTAAGGGTTTTAAGTATTAGAATTAAGTATTCCAGTCATAAGCATACAGACGTAGAGCACACTGCAGGGTGGATAGCTTTACACAACAGTGAGTACTGTCTTCCTTGAAAGAATAGTCCCATTAGACACAGAACTCATCAACTAAGATCAATTTGCATGACATCCTCCTGGAACAGCTTCCTCAGAATTATTACAGTATCATAAAAATACTCCTCACAAAACAGGTAAAGTATAAACTTACATGACAGTAAAAGCTCAAGGCTTCAAGTTAAGTAATATATAGTGCTTTTCGTAATTAACATAAGTACTAACAATGGAAACTTAACTGACAGCCTGCAAGGGTTCTGAGAGGTCCATTAGAGCTTATGTCATATCCATCAACCATTCATTCACATTTAAGAAGTATCATTAAAAATGACATTCAAGTTAACAATCATATTTAAACATTAGAATTGTGACACAGATCAAAAGGGAAAGGAAATTAAAGTTACGGCTGCACACCTAGAAGCTTGGGAATACACAGTTGCAGCACAAATACCCTAACTAATAACAGAGAGAAAAATTTAAGACACTAACCCTACTGAAAAAAAAATCAACAAAAGACAACTTTTGAAGAGACAATACATACAAGAAAGATAGTTAAACACAAAAAATATTAGTAAGGATAACAATGCTGAAGAAAAGGCACTAAAAATACAAGTTTATATTTAGAAAACCATGGACTCATAGAATGGTTAGAGTTGGAAGGGACCTTGAAGATCACCTAGTTCCAACCCCCCTGCCATGGGCAGAGCCATCTTCTACTAGACCAGGCTGCTCAAAGCCCCATCCAGCCTGGTCTTGAACACTTCCAGTATGAACACTTCCCTCCACAACTTCTCTGGGCAACCTGTTCCAGCATCTCATCACCCTCAGAATAAAGAATTTCTTCCTAACATATCTTCCTAAACATTTATTTTGTTGTGTTTTGCTAGTCTTGTAGCATAAATTGCAAATAGATTTGACCCCCAATTATGTGGCAGTCAAATATGACAATGATTTTCAAATATAAGAGTATTAAAAAAATTGGAATAAACCCTGAACACTTAATTCTGCTGAATCAGACAAGAAGCAGATTTACATATTTCATGTTTCAACTACAGGTCATAACAGTAATTAGCAATGTCCTAAAGAAGAAAATAATCTTAGCTATTGTAATTGTTTGAAGTGATAAATACCACAGTACAACAGCTTCTTTTTTAAAAAATCCTATTAGAGTAGAATAGCAGACACAAATAATACAGTGATTTATTAATGAGGATATTCTTCCACATTTTGAATCACAAGCCTCTAATTTCTCCAAAAAAAGTACAGAAAGTATACTATACCTGCAGAAAAAGTTAAAGGATTCTGCATTATGCCCTTGTATAGTTACGACAATGTTCCTGGAAAGAAGAAATACAGATACTTAGAAATTCTGATAATTTTTCATCAACTAAAAAAAATACAGGATAATGGCAATAGTTTTCCAAAATTGTATTTCAGAATGGATCCTAGTATGCCCATACCTCATGCAAAACACCACTGGAGTTTTAAACCAAGTGTTTCTCTGGATCACGCATACCCTAATACTCACTCTCCACTTTTCAACACAGTATAACTAACTTAGGTTTCTTGTAACTGAAAACCCCTGTTAAAGCCAAAAAAGAGGACTTGTCTGAATCCAATGCATGCTGAAGAATCACAGACAATGTAGGGTTTACCTTCAAACATGTGAACTGCATGGATACCATATAACTGACTGACAAGCAGAATCTTCCATGGCTGCTACAATGAAGATAGCAGCTTGCATTTGGGAAGCAAACATTACGCTGTCACCTCGCCTGAATTTCATGTTGATACTTATCACAAAATTTGATGCTTAGTGCTTGACAAAAAATACCATTACATCAAATGGCTAATCAGTAACTTAAGAGTGGACTATTTCTCTCCAGAGCAGTCAGTGTTGCTTAAGCTTTGTTTAAGTGTGATTCAGCAGTCAAGTAAAGAAAGACACAGCATAATACAGTGACAAAACAAAATTCTGTTATCAGCCACAGATTTTCTTTATCATAAAATAGTCTAGCTTTTGGAATGACCATGTAATGGTTTGGTTCAGCTGAACACCATTAACATGTTAAGAATCACACAGGGTATAAATCTCTTGTTCTCCTGATGCAGGCTTTGGGAAGGTAACAGACAAGGCCATTGACTGACACAGATGCAGCTCCAGCTACTTGGGGGTTTACTTGGATCTAGTCTTTCACACCAGTGCATATCTATACCATTTCCCATGAGCAGAGCCAGCTGTGCGGATGTGGAGTTTGCTTACTTTCCTGGCCAATTTAACAGCTGGTAGGATCTGACATACGGAACATTCCAGACATGCACTCAAGAGCACTCTTCTGAGCACTGAAGTACCAAAAGACCGGGTTTGGATAAATACAAAAAGAATTAGGACAGATTTTGATGCAATTATCAATCACAAAAATAAGTCTGGAATATATTTCTTTATACGATGCAATTGACTCTCAAAAAAGCTATGGAGAGGTTCTGGGGAGGAGACGGTTATGTGGGCAGCAGTGAAGTATAAAAGAGGCAAAACCAATTCCATCTCCAGGAAGTTCAATAGCGAAGCATAAAGGAAAACGGAGTGGGACTGCTGTGAGGAGACCTCCCACATGGCAAATAGGTGATGTGCTGAGCCATGGGTAACGAGAAGCTCTTGTATGTCAACCAGCACCTGCTGGCACAGGTTTGCCGTGGAGCAGCAGATCCCTGGCTGCCTCCAAGAGCCTCTGTCCGTGGTACTTACGCTGTCAACCGCTGGTCGGTCAGACCCAGGGCACAAAATGATGTGGGCTCATCTAAACCTAGTTTCATGTCATGGTAACATATAGACAACTCACTCTTAACCTACAAGAACGGAACAGACCACATTGATGTGATTTCGGAATGGCAAAACACTTCAAGGAACCTTTTCAACTTGTCACCCACAGCTGTAAGACATCCTTCTTTCAGGCCGTATTGCTCAACAAGGTCTTTTTACAGAAACAAAGTCAGAAGTTTTTCTTCCACTTTGGGATTTACAAGTCTTGAAAACATACTGAGGAAGCTACAGCAATGTTTACTCTTGTAAAAAAAAAAAAAAAAAGTAAGAAATTATGTTCAAATGACAGTTCTCAAAGTTAGTATTTTGAAATTTTACTTTTATAGGTTTTCATGGTCCCTCCCAGTTGTAGGAATTACTAAATAATTTTAAAGGGTGCCTCACTTCCTGCTACTGCTTCCTCTTAGAACTATAGCAAACAAACCAGACTTCAGGATACAGAACGATAATTCTTAGAATACCACGTGGAATTACAAGCTCCACATCTTCTTCCAAGCATTCACAAACCCTAGCGCTAGGACAGAAAACTGGACCATACAAATCCAAACATTTTGTACAGGTATCTTTGATTTGAATTCAACTCTAACTGCAGTAAGATAATGGTTTTGATCTAGAAAATCTGGTGCTTATTTGACAGGCTAGTACCCTGATCAGCTACTGTCAATAAAAAAAAATAATTCTCAAATTAACTTTTCATCTTCTAGCCATTCATGAATATTTTTGATTGTTGTTATACTGAAGAACTTTTCACTGCCCTTTACTTTTGCAGATATTTGATTGAGTAACCTTCCATTTTGGAAAAACTGAATAGCTCAAGATTTTGAAGTCAGTGCAAGCTGCTGCTTACCATCCCTTCAAATTTTTCTATCCATTGCTGTATGTATGCCTGTGTTAAAGCATGTTTTCATGTCTTCCTTGAATACCAATGCCAAAGCAAACTACATAACTTTGTATGTCTGTCCTGTCTGCACTCTACATATTTTCAAATTTATCAACAGTGATACTGTCTTTTTCATCACTGCCTAGTGCTACTCTTGGAACCAGTCCCACCACAACTTTACTACAGGTACAATGATTCATGTTCCTTTCTCACTGAAAGTTTCTGATGTCCTTCAGCCAACTTTTAATAGGTTTATCTGATATTTAATATCTACATACAGGTGATGCACATCCTAAACATAAAATGCAGTCTTATCAAAAAGTTCTGAAATTCTGAGTCAATGCACAGTACAGAAGTTAAAGGATATAACGTCCATGCAACTACCGTACCTGCCCTCAGCAGAATTTTTTTTTTTTTCATTTGACTATAAATCTGGTTTGGCATGACTACCTCCCCCCCAAAAATGCTGATATTCAAAAATGTTGATATTGATGTTCATGACCAACCTTAGAAATAAAACTAACTAAATTTTGCACCTGTTTTACACTCTCATGTCCAGAACAAATTTTACGTTGGACACCACTAGTAATTCAGGATGTCCTGTTGTTTTTATTGAACACTGAGGAGACAAATGTTCTTACAGTCTTCCTTCATTGTAGTCAAGTCCAATACTGGTTCTTTCCAAATACAGAAGATTATATTGATTATTTCTATCTGGCATATCAACAAATTTTCTTCACCTGATAGCCTCTGCAAATGATAAAACTTTTAAAATGCTATATAATCTTAAAATCTGTTTTGTTCAGTTTGTAATTCTACCATAGGACAATAAATAAAATCAGTCAAGCCACAGTACTTCAGAACTCAAAACAGTTCTCTTGAAATCTGCTGCTGACTGGTTAAATAGTTGAAAAGAAAATTATTACAAGAATTTCAAATGAAGTGGAGTTGAGGTTGGACAGAATTAAAAAGTAGAATGCTATAAAATAAGCTCTATCATGCCTATACTACTTCTTATGTTACCACAGAGTGAAAGGATAAACGAATTTTCAACCAGAAGCAGCAAAAATATCAAATAAACTGGAAAAAAACTACACTGTAAATTGATCTTCAGCAATCAAAGGAAGCGGAGCCTATACATGTAATAATTTGAAAGCAATTTTCACAGAAAAATACCCACAGGTCTTTTATATGATATTGATGTCCTGACAGACACACTGAATCTGAATATCAGGTGAACCCAATTAACCTAATTTGATGCTTGTCCATACTAAGACATTTATTTTAGATGTTACATAAAATCCTTTAGGATACTACACAGAAAACGATAAATAGGCTGTAAAGGTTATGACATTAATTTTACTGTCATTCTCATGCTTTAAGCAGGCATCAAAACTAAAAACCTCATCCTCTGGGAAGGAAGAACTATCTGAAAGTAATTACAGTATTCATTATCATAACAGTATTAAACTAAACCACTATGACCCTAACTGAATTTATTTTTGGTACCTTTTGTTAAAAGAACAAAGCTTCTCAATGACAACTGCACCTTCTAATGCAGTGAACATTAGTTCAGGTACTGGAAGAAAGCATTAAATCAAATCTTATAATTTCATATTAAGCTTAATTATGAATTTTAATTTAAAACTAGGCATGTAAAGAAGTGTTACTTAAATATTATGTATTTTCATTTCAGAAGGAAAACATTCAGCTAAAAAGAAAAATTTAACACTTAGTACAGTTTAGAAAGGACGTTCTAACAGAAGCCCATGAAATTTCAATTTTTATTTAAAAAGCAATTTTATTACCTTCATTTTTCACACCGGTTCTTTCACGTACTGTGCCATTCTGTAAATGACAGTGCCACACAACCATTATTTTCCAAAATCTAGAAACTTTTCAACAGAAACCAAGTTCTCCAAAAAGCATGAATGATTCATATCAGCATAACTTCCAGGAAAGTTAGCAAAATTCATTGGTATTTAAAGGCTGAGTTAGACTTCAAATAAATGATTAAAACATTGAAGCTATGTAAAAATACTGAGGAAGCTAAAAATGACAAAGATTGACTAGTGTAACACACAAAGGCATTTGTTCAAGCAAGTCTATTTGCCAAAAGCCTGCAGTGCTTGGCTACTTTATAAAATCAAGCACAAGGCATTAAGCCAATTTGTTTAAAAAATTAAAACAAACAAACAAACAAACAAACAAAAAACCCAAGAAAACCAACCTCTCCAAAAGCCCAAACCCCAATAATCAAGCAATAGCTGATTTGCATTTTTGAAAGCCTGCAAAAATATTCTGCATTTCACTATACAAATCTTCAGGTGCAGAAGTCTGATCTATTCTTATTCTAAAATTTTTATTTTAAATCTTATCTTCGCTCTAGAATTTCATCCTACATCAGTAGATCCTCACCCTCCTATTCTATATCCAAAGAGATACGCATGTAGTCACAAACAACAGCTTTCTTACAAGAGAAATTACACACTGCTTATGCTTCCATACTTAGGTAATTAATCTGGGAGAAATGTGTCTCCGTGGCAGAATTCTTTTTGGCTGAGCCCATTAGGTGACTTCAGCAGACAGCCAAAAAGAAACAGAAGCCTCATGGCAACTGGTCACTTTTCCCAGTACAAACCCAGCAGAACCTAAAACCCAGGCTATTTTAAAATTTTTGGTCACGCTACAAGATGGATGAGTCCAAGCACATTTCCTGAACTTCAAGCCTTAAAAGTACTGAATGCCACAGTGGCAATCCTGGACACAAATTCTTCCTTCATCCTCTGATGGGTGATGTATAGAATGGTTGGCTGGCAAAGCCTACACCATGCCCATCTGTCAGAGTGGAACTGTGCCTACACGACAGGTTCTATGCTACTTTCAATAACATGTTGCTGATGATAAAAGCTTATTTATGAAACAACACAGGGCGGCTTCAGCGTTTTGGCTTAAAATAAATACTGATTGCTTCTCAAGGAGATAAATCTTTTGACATCAGCTTCTAAGGTTTTTTTCAATTATATGAATAAAGACTAGCACATACACTGCAAGAACTGAGGATATTCCACACATTTTTTACTATTGCAGCCCAGTATACAGTCTCAGTAATTCTTATTTTACAACTATAACTATCTCCAAGAGAGCAAATTCAAGCACTCGAGACAAAATTTATAAAAGCTGAGTTTCTCAAAAGGATGCCTGGGAGAAGAAAAAGCTAAAAAAGCAGCCATATTGATTCTTCGTTTTATGACATGTATGTGTATTAAATAAATTGTAGTTGAACAGTAAATAGCCTCAACTATTTTCCATTTGAGAAAACAAACCTATTCTGAAAATCTAAAAAAGAAGAGCAAACAACAGCACAGTTGCTCTTATGCCTAATGTTAGAGAACTCATAAACACCAAAAAATAACAACTTTTTTTCCAAATTTCCAATGTAAAGTGGCAGATTGTCTTTTTATGCTTTCCTTAGTAAGTACTTTCTCAGTAGTACTGCTTTGAATGCCATAAACTGGAGTCCTGTATTAGACAACCTTGCCGTTATTGTATATTAAAAGGTCAAAGCTCCTGATTTTTACAGCCTTGGATCTTACAGCTGTGAAAGCCACTGTGAAATGATGAATCAGTACAAATTGCTACACTTTGTTCTTGATTCGGAGGGCACCTGGAAACAATAGTTATGGAAAATATAAACTAGTTATTTCAATTTTATAAGACACTCTGTGAAATCTATGCTGCCAATAGTTCTTACAATATAAATTCAAATTAATTTAGTATTTGTAATAAATCAATAAAAAAACACATCTAGCTCTCTCATTTGGCAATGACTACTCTAGAATATACTTTAAAATTCAAACTGTGCGGTTCCTTCTACTCTTGCCCCTCTACATTATCCTCATCCTAAATTAAGCATTAATTTATTGCTTGGATCCAGACTGCTAGGAAGTTTTGCCAGGATTCTCAACAATTCAGTTTCATAAGTCAGAACCTATGTATCTCACAACTCTGTTAGAAATCTATGTCATTCACAGTGGAATTGCAGTACACCATTATGGTTTTCAGTTTGCCATGCCTGATTAAATTTTGAGAGTTTTTGACTTTGCTGTTGTTCACAATTAATGACTGTTTTGGACAAATAAGGACAGAATACATGATTTATCTTTCACTATGTGTCTGCTGCAGTACATCAGCTTTCTTTTCGGATAAACAATATCACAAACACTAAACAGCGAGTTCATTGCAGTTATAACAGAACTTACATAGCATTAGACACACAGTTGTGATTGTGCACACAGGTGCTCACATAATCATTCAATCATTCAGGTTGGCAGGGATCACGCCAGGTCATCCTGTCCAACCTCCCGCGTAAAGCAGGGTCAACACTGGGCTTAGGGCTTTGTCCAGATGGAACCTGAAAACCTTCAACCTCAACAAATGCCTTTCAGAAATCAAATTATACTTACCACTTGACAACAAAGGATAGGCTGAAAATCACAGTAACACTGAGTCTATGTATATAAGGGCAGATTGTTCCAGCAATTCCTGCTGCAATACTCTTACAACACTTCAAAATTAGTTAAAAAGGTACTAAAAAAAAAAACCAAACCCTTCCTGTATTTCATGCTATGCTGAAGGCTTACAGAATTTGACTGAGTGGCACAGAACAAAGATATTTTATAATAAATTGCCACATACGGTTTTTTTACTTGCTCTTAGACTATATATAAACAGGTTATTTCAAAGACTTGAATGAGGTTAACCTACGACAAAGGTACCAACCAAAATAATTAAAAAAAAATACTTGCTTTTTTTTTTTAACTTCTTTTTATATTCTCCTCAACTATGACATTTGAGGAATAAGCTATTATTGGTAACATAACAACAATTTTCTGGTGAAAATGAAGTTTTAGGATTCTGTTAATTATCAATTTAGACAGAAATAATCAGCCAGGACTGCAATGCTGAAAGGAGAGTAACTGTTCTGTTTTCTAAATTTGGTAGTTCTTACATATTTTAGAGATATTTGATATCTCAGAACATACTCACACATAGTCAAAAAGTATTTGAATGGATCAGGTAACACAGCCCTAAAAATTCCATTAATAGTGTAAGGATTAAGACAAGAGTTACAGAACATTCACCTGCACAATCTGACTGATTGACCTTGGAAACATGGGACTAAAGTCTTTGCAGAATCCCAGTTGGCCCTTGAATTATGTAAAAGCTAAAAAAGAACCAATCAATCCCTAATCACTTCTTCTACTTTGACTATGGTATTTTGGGTTATTTGGACACTAATCTGAATCTCACAGGAGACAAAAATGAGATAAAACTTGTGTCACTCAGGAAAAATTTTGTCCAGGGTTTTTGCTATTTTAATAAAGTCTTAACATGTTGTTAAAGTTCTGCTGAGGAGAAAGGTAACTAACAGCTGACATGAAGCAGAAAAACACTCTAAACTTTGCAATATGAATTGCCTTTGCAATTCTGACTCAAATAATGGAATTATTTCTGACTTTACAGCAGCAAACTCGAACATAGTGCTAAATTTTGCCATGGTATTAAATAAGTAAAGTGAGCATCACCTATAGTTGTTTTTATAAGAATTTCCATTATAGAATTTCTTAAAAAGTCAGCTAGACAGCTTTCAGTCAGAAAGCTACACTTATAATGTGTATGCAATATCCTCCATACAAAAAATACACTGCATTTTAAAAAGTAACTTCAATGTGTCTTATTCACAGTCTCAAACAAAACAAGCATTCAAGAACTGGGAAAAAAAAAATGACAAAAAATAAAAGGATCTTGCAACTACATGCCGCAGACGACAAAGTGAGAAGATTATGACTGTGTCTGATCAAGCAATAAATGAGCTTGGCAAAGTTGGTACCAATTTCCAGGATGTTAAAATTCAAATTGCCTATAAACTAATGACTTTAAAGAGAAAGTCCATCATCCCCCCCCTCAAAAGGGTTCACCTGTTATACGCACATTTCTAAGGCAGAAATTAAAGAAACAAGAAAAATGGTATTAAGAGCCAAAAAAATTAAAAAGTGACACTGCCCACTGCCTAAGACGAATCAAAGCATACCGGATCTATGGCGTAATTTCTCTCAACCAAAAAAGCTCTTAATAAGAATTATACACTGAAATATTCAGTTTCTTACATTGAATGAAAAGGCCTATTTTCTTCTGCTGAACTCAAAAATAACTTCCAAACTCTACAGAAGAAGAATTCACTTGAGAATTTGTTTACTGTCATGAGGCACAGCTGGTCCTTGCCCTGTTCTGAAAAACATACCAGATAACTAATCAGATGTTGTACTAAGAACTGTTTTGACTGGGTTTGTACCACACTGATTCTGCCCCCAAACTTTGGCTCTAACACTGCTAACCTCGACTGTGGTTCAGGGCTAAGGACCTTTTTAGCCAAGTGTCCAGTAGAACACATATACTTTTAAAACCAGTTATATAAATATAATAGTTGGATTTTCTTAATGATGCTGAACATTAAAAACATTACCCAACTACTAATTATACCCTATGTTTCCCAAACGTGATCCTACTCACCAGAAAGGAATATGTACTTAACAGATCACACTTAAAAAAACTCATAAAAATATAATGAATTGCACAAGCAACTTAAATCCTATATGACTTCCACCTTTACTGCTTCCTAAGCATATAGCAAACTGTTCTACAGCGGAAGAATCATCAAATATTAAGTTTACAAATTAGGACATCATCTCACTGAAACACCCTCATAAAACTCAAGTGTTCCAAGTTTAGTGCAAAAATTAAAAGGTCACATTTTATGTAAGTTCTGTGACAGTAAGTACCTTAAGTGTTAAAGAACATTGCATAAATTTCATAGTTGTAGATTAAAAAAATTGCCAACACACAACTAATTTAGTCAAAATTATCTTGCAAAATTAAGGGCAGTTCAATTTTCACAGCGGAAGAAGTGGGCTGCAGCCTGCAGAGCCCTTGTGAAAGCTGCAGGCAGAGAAGGACTGGCCCAGCTGCGTGCTGAGCACAGGCAGAGGGCGAGCATCCTCCCTCCCTGCTGCTGCTGCGCCCAAACTCTATCACACAGACCCCGGCAGAAAAGTTCAGCTGCTCGCCCGCATTCTTTGCTCAAAGAGTCATATCCCTCTCCTTTTCTGAGAAAGGACTGTTCCCGCTTCAACGGATTCTCCTGCATGGAATGCCCCAATTCCTCGGCTGGGAGCTCCCGGAGATGTGACCCATCTGACAAAGCAACTGACTGGCTGAAGTGACTGATATATCATTTATTTTAAGAACAAGCAAAACATAACAGAGTGTATTTTATAGTGAATGTGGTATAAACACATTTCTGAATACCAATCAGAAAATTTAGATCGACAAAAATATTCCACTGACTTCTCTAGATTTGGTAACACTGATTGATTGATCAGCACCCAGAAGCAACATAGACTGGTGGCTGTTGTTCAAACTGAATCACAGAATCACCATGGTTGGAGGAGACCTCTGAGATCATCGAGTTCAACCTTAAAAAAAACAACAAAAAAAACCCAAAAAAACCCCACAAAACACAACACCCCACCACATCACACCCACCCACAAACCAATAATCTCAGGCACTAGAGCATGCCCTGAAGAGCCATGTCTACACGTTTCTTAAATCCCTCCAGGGATGGTGACTCCACCACCTCCCTGGGCAGGCTGTTCCAGTGTCTGACCACCCTCTCAGTAAAGTAATTCTTCCCAATATCTAATCTAAACCTCCCCTGCCCCAACTTCAGACCATGAACTGGTACACCATTCACCATGCAGCATACAGGACAACATTTGCAAGACAAAGTGTATAAACATATTCTGTGATTTACTTAAATGATCTCTTTTTCACAGGATTTATTACTGTCTGTCCTCACAATGTTACTGATAAAACATACCTTCTTATTACAAAAACCTTCACACAAACAAACATACAAAAAAGAATAAATCAAAATCTAACCTGTCCCTGCCTTCGCTCACTTATTTTGCATCATTTTCAGTGTGCAAATACTCCTTGCCAATATAACTTTAATTTTTCTATCCACCACCCTGTTTGCTGTTTGAAAAACGTGGAAGGCACAGAGCTTCAAAGACTATCAGACATACTTAATGAAGTGTCCTCAAAACATGTTCATGGAGAAAAAATGTGAAATAAACATGTCAAAATTATTCCTGGCCACTGTCCAGCAACCAGCTGTGGTGTGCACACTATGCTAACCCTGGGAACATTCTTCTTTCTCTTTGGGCCTCCAGCTTCGCCTTCTGTTCCTAAGGATATTTGTGTTCCTAATTCATTCAGTTAAATCTCAAACTAAGCAAGACCAAACTGAATTAGTACTTCAAGAGAAAAACAATTAAGCATGACCAAGCTTTTAAAGCAACCAGGCTTTTGTGGTTTGACACACAGCACCTTTTCATTAATTTCCCATGAAAACCATGCTGTGGGACACCTATATTGCTTGAGTCATGTCAAGTCTTCGAATTCTAACACTAAAGCTCTGCTCACTTAGCGTAATTAAATAACCAGAAACCTATTTTTTTCAATAGCGGTACTACATTATGGAATGTACAAAGCAAAACTTTGGTAGTCATATTCAGTATCTCTAAATTTCAGTAGTTTTAACTATTTGAGACATTGCTCAAGCATGCACAGAGTTAGTTAGCAAAGGCACAGCTCACCTGGTTGCAACTGGCAAGAGATGGGAAAGGTGCCAGGACTGCTGCAGGTACATTGGCAGCAAAAGAAAGGCTAAGGAATATGCGGGCCTAACGCTTGATGGAGAAGGGGACCAGGTGACAGCAGGCATGGAAAAGGCTGCAGTAGTAACATGTTACCAACAGCAGTTGAAGATGCACGTCAGTAAGAGGATACAACTGGACATATACAAATCCTACATACATATAGGATCAGAAGGATGTATCCAAGAGCACTGAGGGAGCTGAACAATGTCACTGCAAGGACGCACTCTACCATCTTTTAGAAGTCATGGCATCAAGGGAGATTCCTGAAGACTGGAAAGTAGCACATAGCACACCTATCTTCTAGATAGGCAAGAAAGAGGATCTGGGGAACTACAGGCCAGTCAGCCTAATCTCCATCCACAGAAAGGTTATGGAGCAAAGCCTCCTTGAAGCCATTTTCAGCCACGTGAGGGACAGGGAGGAGGAGACAGCCAGCAGATTTACCAAAGATAAATAACACCCAACTAACCTAGCTATTTTCTGCAATGAGATGACTAGTCCTGTGGATAAAGTGAGGGCAGCGAGTGTTGTTCATCTTGGCTTTATGAAGGTCTTTGATGTGGTCTCCCACACCTTCCTCACAGCCAAATTGATAAGCATTGGAAAGTGGATGATAAGGCACATGGAAAACTGGCTGGAATGCCAGGCTAAAGGGTGGGGGGAATCAGTGGTATAAAGTTCAGATAACCACTTACCAATGGTATGCCTCTGGGATCAATCCTGGAACCTGCACTAACATCTTTTTTAACAACCTGGATAATGCAATACAGTACACTCCTCGCATGTGTGCAACTGGGGAAGTTGTGACCTGCAGGGTCAGGGTTCAGAAGGACCTAGACAGGCTGGAGGAAAGAACTATCAGGCATCTGTGACATTCATCAAGGGTGAAGGCAAACGCAAGTTCCTTGCCATGGAGTAGCACTACAAGGTAGGGGCTGACTTGCCCATTCTGATCCGTATTAATTATGCAATTCTTCTTTGAATCTACACTGATGGCATGCTATGTCTTTTCAAGGTGCTCATATTATACTTTCTAAATTTGGGTATATTACTTCCCCTTCCTCTCCAGCCTTCTAGAATTCCTCCACTGTTCCATGATTTGTCAAGATTCAAAATTAATAATTCAGATAGCTTCTAAGCTTTTCTTTGTAGGTTTTTTTTTTTTTTTTTTATAGCTGAAAGTGATCAGAAAAAAAAACCCCCAAAAACTCCATCTTTTCTGAAATATATACACTTTAATTTTTTTTTTTTTTTTGGTTTGTTTTTTTTGGTTTTTTTTTTTTTTTTTTAGAATCTGTAGGTGTCAGTGCAGATTTAAAAACATTTAACATTAATAGTTGCTGGTACAGTGATAATACATTCTTTCCATCACTAATGATGGAGGAGGTGAGATGTAAAAGCATAATCCAGCCTCTTTCTGAATACAGAACATAATATTTATTGAATATTTATGCCTGCTTCTGCACAGCAGAAATTTATCATCCTTGCCCATTACTGGGCTTCTATCATTACTAAGCTTTTGTATCCTTCAAGAATATCCTCTATATTTAAAGAGCTCTATTGTACTTTACTGCCCACAGATTTTTATTAATATCTTTACCTCCTTAACCGTCTCCAAGTCATGTAGTGCTTGCCATCATCAGCTCCCCATTCTTTAAACTGTATTGCTAACTTCACTCCCCTACTTACCTTGCTTTAACCAAACAAATCATGTTTCCTAAGAGCAGAACTCTCTGGAGTATCCAAATGAGCAAGCAATTGTCAAGTTAGTCAGATTCTTATGCTCGAGTGTATTCCTTCCTTTTAAAGTTTGCTCATTTTAAAGATTAAAATAGGAGATATGTGCATGCAGAATTTGTTCTTGGCTTCTAACACACATAGTTAGGTCACAGTTCCTAATACATTTGCATTATCTATTCTACATGCACCAGAAAGAAAACCTGTACAAAATTAACCAGAACAATACGGCTTTTATTTGTTAGAAAACTGTCATGTGTGTATATATACATATAAAAGTATGTATGTATGAACAGAAATTGATCATTGGCCACTTGATTTATCAGCACTAATTCTCCATACGTGCAACAGGCGGAATTCTTCTAGTTTTCCTTCATTCAATACAGAATGAGTTATAAGGAACTACTCATAAGCCTCCAATAAATGTTGTCAGTTAAAACACTGGCACGGTACCACTCTACTTGTATTCTGAATTGCGAGAACTGGTAAAGTAGGCAACAAAATATTTAATCTACAAGACCACAGAAAAGTCTATAAGGTTTTGTTGTGACATTTTAGCTTTTACAGAGGTTCTCTAGTAAATGCTCATTAAAAATGCCTTCGTACAAGTTATCTGGGTCCACTATCATTTTCATTACGAAGCTGAGATATATTTTTAAAAATTTATTATTTTGCTTTATCTCAAAAAAAATAAATAGCACTATAAATATATAAATAACAGAAATATACAAGTCTGGACAAAGACCACAGTATCCCGTAAATATTTAGATAAGAGTTTCAATATGGGAAGAACATTAGCGAATGTATTTCTGTAAAAATAAAAATCAACGCTCCCCTTGCAGCAAAGCAGAAAGCCCTGCATATTATTTCTACCACATTCACTTTCTCTCTGTAAAGTTGATTCGCTGTTCACTAGTAGTGAAGTAACTTAAGGTCTGTGTCCTGGTTGAGGTTTGTGTTGCAAACTTCCTATTTTTCACATGTGTACTGGGCACGTGCCAATAACCTGCATCTTCTGCATCAAACATTCATCCATCCAGCCCAACCACTTTCTTTTGGAGCACTGGAAGGGAGGAGGGGAAAGAAAAAGAATGGTAATAACTGCCCAAGACATTTCCCGCTTTTCTTCTATAGATATTTCTGATCTGTGTGAATTCACTTACTGCGTGCAGGCCTCATGATCCATAGCATGGAAATGTCAATGATCATGCTATAAGTTTGAACTGAATTAACCTTAAAAAAGAAACATGCAATGACAAAGAGTTCACTTCAAACCAACAGTCCTTCAATTAATCTAAAAAAATAGGTATTTCTGTTGATGACAGTATTTTTAAAGATAAATAGGGGACTCACTTTTTCAATATTTCAGGCTATGCACATGCATAATTTGTAGGTATTTGCAAAACTGTCCACTGCGATAGCTCTAACACCCACTGTATTTAAAGATGATGAAAATCCACAGACCGGAAACCAAATGTATTTTATACAGATGGAAGAATGAGTTTCAATTTCTGAAATGCAAAGTTTTGGATAAGACCTTTTAAAAAAGTCTCCAATAAGTAACAAATTTAGACAACGTATGTACGTTTAACAGATCATACAGAAAGCACACAGCTACTTTGGGCATCCAACCAGATGGCAAGAATAGAACCCTTTCTACCCAGGAGAAACACATGTATAATAAAGATGCAGTATATTCCTTTTTCCTAACCTCTTTCAAATTGCAAAATATCTTTTAAAGTTCTCTATTTTCATGACTGTTCATCTAAAACCACACAATTAAAAAGGCTTAAAAATACAGACAAAACTTCAAAAAAATTCAGAGGGGTACTTCATCTCAAACATCAAAAATGTCACGATGCTTCATTTTCTCTTGGCACTGAAAAAAAATTCCAGCATTTCTATCATTACACCTAATCCAATTTTCATCATTTGCTAAATAGTAGTCTCTAAATGTGGTAAACTGGGCAGTCAAACTTAACATTAGCTAAGACCATCTCGCATCTTTTGGTCCATATTTATCTATGGGGGACAGAAAAACTTTTAACTAGTTAGTAAAAGCTGAAAATAAGCACCAGTGAACATGCATGCTTCTGTAAATGGTCAGAAATAACAGCCACCCGGGAACTTGCTTGTTACACTACTGTAAACATCAATAAATTGCAGAAAGCAAGGGTGTTTAAAGGTTTTTTCCCCTTCAAAAAAATCACTGCCTATTTTATTTAGTAAAAATACAGTGAATGAGCAAGAGCTGGATGCAATGCTTTGTAAACTTTGAAAAGAGATATTTTCAAAAATATATGAATGGTCCAGAAACAAACAAACCAAAAAATGTAACTGTTAAATGTTAGGTGTAAGTGGGAAAATTATCACCCCAGTACTCGATTCTTTTTGTTTCCCATTCCAGAACAAAAAATGACAACCTGAAATTCATTAAAAAATACAAACACATGCACTTGTTTCAACTATTTCAGATAAACAACAAATTACTTTCTTCTCAATGGGTATGATTCAGAAACCAAAAGAGTTTGTGCAGAAAACCAGGTCCAACACAATAGTCCACCATCTAATTTACTGGTAGAGACTCTCATTTAATCTGAAATTACTATCTTCAGTGCCAAGTCTTCAATGCACAGTTGCTGTTGTCAATTGAATACTATCTAAGTTACAGAAATTATGCTCATTTCAGGTTTTAAATGAAAGATGCCAGTTTTCCTCAGGCTACCTTGTTTTTCTCCTTATAAGCAGTGTTCACACCAAGAAATTCTGAGCGGGCATGCAACAGAAGAGAGATTTTTGTCGCAAGTAGCAACTACACAGTCTGACAAACTGTTCTGTTCCTCTTTTCTTCCTCATACACATTTTTAACAAACCAAGAAATTTGTTTCCATTACAATTTCAAGAACATTTTCAAGTTTTTATGCCAAACATTTTCATTTTCAGGCAAAAACAGATAGGAGAGTATTTAATTCTTCTAACATTTGGGTCATAAAAACCCTATTTCTTACCAAGAACAGGAAACTGTAGCTGCATTGCCCAACTTTTCAACATTCTATCTTACTATATGCCACCAGTACTTTATCAGGCTTAAACTTTTTAGAAGGAAAATACAGTGATGATTTAACACAGTGTTCCAAAGTTACAAGGTGAAGCTAAAGACAGAACTGGTAAGGAACATGAACGTCAATGGCAGCTTCAGCCATAGGAGATGGTGAATCTTACAATCCTGAGAACAGCAATCAAGACTAATAGAAAAATCACAGTCCTGCACTTGAGAAAACATTTCTGTTTGTTCAGAAAGCTAGTTGGTGTGACCTCTGTGAAAGGGCCACCCTGAAACATAAGGGAGCCCGGGAAAACTGGCTGATACTGAAGGACAACCTCTTCAAAGTACAAGAATGGTCCAGCATCTTGACATGCAGCTGGTGTGGAAGAAGCCAAGCTTCAAGCTAAAAGAATCACACGCAAGGTAGAAGAGGAAGAAGCTAACATGAGGAATACAGAAACATGGCCTGGGGAGGCGTTCACAGAATTAGCAAACCAAAGATCATTTGGAATTGCAACTGGCAAGGGACGTGAAAGGCCAAGAAAGGCTTCCCTAAGTATACAAAAGCAAGCTGAGGGAACTGAATACTCCTGTTCATTCTGCACTTACAGGGCTGTGCTCATGTTTGGGTACCCCACAGACATACCTGAGTTCAGCTGTAGGAAGAGAAAGCTAAGGTGGGATTCTTACTGCTGTCTTCACCTACCTAAAAATAGGAGGGTGTTTGAAAGATGAGGGCAGACTGTCTTTCAGGCTGCACAAGAGAAAGACAGGAGGCTACAGACATGCTTGTGCATGCTTAACAATTATCTAAGAATGAAGACTATAGCCAATTCCTCTTAAAAAATCAGTGTTAATAAACTTACATATATGTACATAATGTGCATGTAAATACAAAGAACCAAAGATGAAATGCAGACCACAAAAAAGCTGATGTGCAACACAAACCTATTTTGAAGTCAATGTTGTGGAACTCTCATTTAAGTAGCCCACCAAATCCAGCATCTAGAAAAATAATCCTCCAAGAGCACACGTTCTGAGATTCTCCCATCAGTGGATACACAGCATCTTCTGAACCAGGACAAATCCAAGAAAAATCAGAGTTGATCATTCTTTTTGCACACCAGTGGTAAATAAAATAATTCTATCAGAGTGCTAATCAACATTTTAGTAGTACTTAACACTTTGGTATATGTAGTTCAAGTCATTCAAGAAAGCCAAGGACATAAAAACTGCCCTCAAAAATCCAGTCAAGAGCCGCTCTGAGACTAAACTTCAGTTTGTGAAGAGTGAAAGTGAGAAACCACTGCATTTAAAAACAAAGTATCTGCAGTTCTACGAAATGTGCTATTACACCTGATGCGTGTTAAATTTGTTTACATGTTACTTTTTATAGCCAGTTACAAACGGAGGTACTTAATCTTGCCTTAGATAAGTGAAATGAATTAATTACTATCAAATCCTAGACATATTTATGCATTTTGTCATAACAGTAATTTACATGTCTTCTCAAGGAGAGAACTTGTAGAACTCTGAATACAAAAATACAGTTGACTACATTGTCTGAAAGCTTAAAAGCTCACCTAATTCAAATTATTCCTTAATTATATAGTAGCATGTTAGACTCAAACAGCTTCTTCCTCTGGACTAAATATACCTAAGATTAGGTCCAGTTCTTCCCAGCATCACAGCTACACACATCACCTTGCCTCCAGTACATTAGAGACATCTAAATCCAAAAGAGTTTTAAGTTAAACCACTAGAAGATCAACACACACACACGTGATCTACAGCACCAGCTTACATCCTTTAACCTGCCTTCTACACAAAAAGCAGGAGGTAATTTGCATAGAACTCTGAAACCACATATTTTTCGTAGAAGAAAATTCATTACCACTCAGGGTATTTTCCACTGCAAAGGTGAAACTTAAAGGAGACTCAGGTCAGTTACATTCTAAGCACTCCACAAAGTAAATTCAAAACAGGTTACCTTTAATTACAATATAACATGTAATTCCTCACTGTCTTCATCTGAGCAGCAGCAAAATTAAACAGGAAAAGAAAAAGAAAAGGCAATCTATACATCCTATTAGACAGAAAGCAGGCTTCAATACAGCTGTACTCAGTGTCAACTAACTCTAAATTCATCAGTTTTTTCATAATATAAAGTCAAAACTAAGCTGTTTTGAAAAAAGCTTTACCCAAAGCACTACCCTGCTGCACTTCGTTGCACAGGAAGCCCACAGTGCTTGCAACATGCTTAACCCCAAGTGGGTGCATTTAGGTAAGCCCTCTTCATATGAAGTACCCTACAAAATCTCAAGTACCTGGAGATCACATGCAGGCCATGACAAAATGACAACAGAACAGTCTAATTTCAAGATACCAGCAATATCTTCTTCTGTCTGTTCAGTCATCATACTCCCTTGGTGCTTCATGGGGGTTGTTTTGGGGGTTTTCTTTGGGGGTTTTTTGGGTTTTTTTCACATCACTACTGTATAAAAACCTTATGCCAGGACTGATTTTCTGTGTGTTGAATAATATGCCAGGAAGAACACCTGGGTTCAACAACAAAAATAGGCATATCTGACAGCCATGTTCCCAATTATATGATAGAGTATGCAATTAAGAACTGGGCAGCATACTGACTGCATTCCAATTATAAATAAGCCATCAAATTCAAGAAGACTTCCTGATAAAAAATTAAAAAGACATTTTCATTAAAATATGTTCTTCTTATCCTTCACTAGCACAGCAGCAGAGTTAACAACATGTACACCAACTGCTCTAACTTCTATTTATATAGTAAAGCACAGGCATTGGTACGCATGAGAATTAAACTAAGAAAAGGGCTTGAACTGCTACAGTTTATTACCTACATAACGTTTTCTTCCAAGCCTAATCCCACTGAGCTCACACACAGTTATGCATTCACAAGACTTCAGTCAGTCAGTCACTGGGAAAGCTTCTGAGTATCTGAGTTGCGAGCACAATACCACGGCTAAACAAAATAGAATTGCTTGCAGCCTGAGAATTTCACACAGCAGCCAATTAAATACTCAAGGTAATAACATTAGGATGTGACAAAAAAAAAAATTATCTGTTTCAGGATAATAAGCTAATGAGATGGCTCTTGAAAGAAGCATCAAAATTTGGGCTACTTCTTGAACAAATGGTGAACAGAACCTCCAGCTACTTTCTCTGACATTGTCAGTAACAAAAAAACACCCACCGATGTCAATGTATCAGCACATTACAATTCCTGACACCCTAAAAAAACCCAAACCTGCCATCACCATCTTGCATCTTTCTTGGCACTGTGAGAAAACAGCATAAAGGTCACAGAAAGCAAACTTCACTCGCATTCTTACAGGTGGCTCCTCCAGATTAAAGCTGAAGAGCAGCTGAGTGGTGGCAGGAAGGACCTTTCAGTGCCTTTGCAGAACAGAACACTTCAGTTCCCACACCTCTGAAGCCAACGCTTTTCAGCAGTGTGCAGTCACTTCTATTTAAAAACAAAGTAATACCTTGCGTTTACTGCTCATACCACAAACTGAAAATCAGAAGAAATACAGGATAATTGAACTATGTGGGAAACACAGAATTGAGTAATATCCTCTCCCTTTTTGTAAGATATGCAGCTACTGCAAAGATTTCAAAAGAAAAAAAAGATCCTGAGGGCTCAACTAAGTAGTTCTACATTCAAGCAAGCTTAACATGATTTGCCAATTATATGGTCAAAAGTAAGAAGCTACAGTCAAAATCTGTCTTTTTTATACCATAACCTATTTTCCAAATGTATTAAGAAAAAATAATCTTTAATGTGAACTCACAGTCATTCAACCAAGATTCAGCAAATTCTAAACCCACACACTTGATTTGTCATCTATTTGGCTGCTAAATCTGACTCTTTCAGAGTGATGTGTTACCTTATTATTATTTTTAAAAAGATTTCTCTTGGGATTGCACAGCAAAGGAATGAGTATGTAGCCTATCTTAGACAGGAAGGAGAGATTTTTATCCTTAAAAACAGGAGGTTCGCCCACATGATCACCTGGGACAAACTTGGCCAGTGCAAGCAGGCTAGAAGGTTATAGGAGCCTGGGAATGTTTAACATCAAGAAAGTAATTACAGCCCAGAAAGATCAGAAGGAATTACACAGGAAATGTGAACAGTAACCCTTTCATGCCAAAAGAATCATGAAAAAGCGAGCTCTCAGCTGCCAAACTATGAGGCTGTACAAACCAACTGCAAAATGCAGGAATGGAAAAAACACTACATATTACTAGACTATAAATTCCCAACGATGTGATAAAGCTATACTTCCAAGAAAAAAACAAAACCTCTGGTCTTTCTTCTTGCCATGTATATGCAGTATAATTGAAGCCCAAAAGAAACATGAAAGCATTTCAAACACCACGTAAGAATGGTAGGTTGTCTCTTCTGATTTTTTTTCTTTCAATTTTATGCTGACCAAACAGTCTCCTCCCTAGAAGGTGGTCAAACATCTTGTTCCTATTTAGTCATGGGAAACCTCCTTCCAAAATAAATAGTACATTATCCAAGCAAGAATGCTAACTCAGTTATCTATTCCAGAAAAATGAATCCCCCAAATTCTGAAATAAACCCCATAGCTCAACAGAATGGGCACAAGCTGCCCTATGCATTTGTCGGTGAAGCAATTCCTTTTACCTAGGAACACGAGGGAATCTCAGTAACCTGACTGTAGTTCAATCCAGTTACAAAGCCTTCCAGTGCCATTTTGGAAAGTGAGCAGTGATCATACGTGCATGCCCTTCACACAGACCTGGGAACCATTTCAATGAAGCAAGTGACTTTTTTCAAGCTCCCTGCTAAGGAGAATTGTATTCCTTTAATTCACCAAGAGATAGATTATGTGCAAAGTATTAGCACATAACCCTGATCAGACACGAGATGAACAATAAAGCAACCAAACACTAGCATTTTTATTAAGTTGTTGATTAAAACTGTGACAAATATATTCTCATTACAGTAACAAAAATAATAAGCTTGCCTGAAATGAGTATTAGTGTATATCTGATCTAACCAAAAATCAAATATAAAGATATTTTATTATTTAAAAAAAAAAAAATCAATAAATTATCTTATTTAAAAAACACACCTCTTTAGTTGTTCTTAAAATTACAGATCAGAACAGCGGCATCACACATTGCATTTGCAGTGCACCTCCATGCCAGCACTTTAGATTCTTTTTTCCCCACCTTGTGTCCTGGTTTAGCCCCAGACAGAGAGCCCCACCGCTCTCTCACCCCCCCACAGTCGTAGAGGGAGAATCAGAAGAAAGGCAAAACTCATGAGTCGAGACAAAGGCAGTTTAACAGAACAGCTAAGGGAACAAGAAAACAACAAAAATAATGACCAGAGCAGACCCCCACACACACACACTCTGGCCAGCTCCAGTCTATAGACTGGGCATGGCATCACCTGGTATGGAATACCTGTGTCCCTGCCAGAGCCTGGGGAAAATTAACCCTATCCTCACTGGAATCGGGACACCTTGTCATCAGGTATTCCTCTCTGCCCTCCTTTACTACCAAAGTTTTCATTTTTTCATGTCTTCTGTTGGATTATGTTTCTTTCCTGTGCCTTGCCTGATGCAAAGGTGGGCCTTTGCCATCACTAATGCCACATGCACAACCAACTCCCGCATGACTGAAGTCTACTCAGATACCTGCTCACTGGTATTGCTAAATAAATAAAATGCAGGGAAAAAATTAAAAAAAAGAAATTAAAATACAAAAGAAGCACATGAGAATTTAAAGCATGGGTGTGGAAACAGAACAGATATGGTGCAGTAAAGAAGTAACAATCAAGAAGGTCAAAAAGTCATTGCTGACACAACTAACTCACTCCCATTCTTCAGGAGATCAAACTGAAATATGAAACAATTACATTTTCTATTATTTTACTGAGATGGAGGCTGAAAAGAGACAGGCACAGTGACCTCATTCTGGAGACAAAGGGAAAGTTCCATTTTCTCCTGCGCTAAACTTAATCCCACTTCTAAGGGTTGGTGATTTGCAAAAACAAACTGAACTAACTCTCCCAGTCAATACATGTTCCTCTGAGATTAAAGTCACTTCTCCTAAATTTGTCTGTCTCCACAGCAGATTAAATATTCAGCAGTACGATATCCACACAAGATGTTAGCCAAAAAAACTGCAATAGTAGATGAGCCACTAAATTTTCGATGGCTATAAACTCAACCCAAATCCATCCACAGCACATAACACTGTTGATCAGTCAGAAAAACATTTCCATATTGTAAGGTATTCTGCCTTCAAAACATTTGTACATGTAAAGCAAAAATACTTCCAGTGATCCTGCAACTGCTTTTTCAGTGAGCTCCAACAGTTCCAATGTGCATAAACCCACAGCCTTTCTTTCTGAAAAAAAAGGTCTGAAGTCTGTCAGAAGCCACCAGCTCACTACCAGGATTCTTGCCATGCAAATGAATTGATGGCAACTGCACTGGGCAGTGTTTCCTGAGCCTCCCAAGCGTAGGTGACACGTTACAAGCTGAGCATTCCTTTCAATACATGCATTTGTAACTGATTCATCTTCTGGACCCTAAAGCAGCACCGTGGCTCACAACAGCGTGCACCAATAACGTAAGATTCCTTTGCACATCAACATTTTCCACCTGACCACATCTGCTCTCTACAGAACCTCCTTAGAATTTAGATCTGAAAACAAGTAGTGTACCAGTACTAGTTATGATTGGGTTTTTTAATGGAGAGGTTACTAGCATTAATCTTATTTCCAGAAAGAAATACAATTAACTTTAAAAACCTGAAAATAAAGAATGTAATATTCTGACCCTGTGAACCCACTTTATAATGAAAAAGTGAATTCCAAAGATACTACTTTTGAAAATTAAGCAGCTTCCAAGTATAATGATTTTTAAAACAACTGGATTCCAACAAAAATTTAAAACTTACTCTTTTGGGGTATCTACAGTCAGTAAAGTGAACATGTGTGTTAATATTCCCACCCAGACCCTTCCTAACTGCAGATATATATATGCTAAACGCTAACGCTAAACATTTTCTCCTTCACAATATAAAGCAACTTTCTAAATATAATTTGCAAAGACTGCATTATCAGGTAACTACACTATTCACAGACGAATACTGGGGAGAGAGGCTTCTAAAGGAAACCAGAAACTCTTGTTTATAAATATCCTCCAAGAAAACACACATGGCTATTCTGTGCCGACCAGTACTAGCCAATACACATTTCTGAAGCTTATCTGTTAACGTTTAATTATTAATAAATATTTTGGAAATGGTCCTTCTAGTGTTCCATGTATGAAATGTTATAAAGTGACAATTCAAGGAAACTTGTTTTCATTATTGAACAGCACACACTTCAAAACATAATTCCACTTAGATAAAAAAAGTCTTACACTGCCCAAGTTGATTATTTCTCCCGTCACCAAAATCTTCCAGGGTTAAAGAAGACCTGGGATACTTAGCCTGTCCACAGAGGGCAGTTCCAATAGTATAGAGGTACAGTCCATTATTCAAACAATGATTCTTTTTTTACTTTTTGTTTTATAAGGCGAAGATGCTTGGCTTGCAATTTTGACAGTCCAATTAAAGTCCATTACTCCACAATTTATGTAATCAACATTTTATAGTTCTTCATATTTTTATTTTTTTTTGCTTTTTTCCCAAAAGGAGCAGCTTGCTGAAACAGGAAGACATATATGAAGAACAAACCAATTCTATAATCAGGAGTACTCGTAGTCTAGGGAATTTTTCTGCTTCTCAAAAGTTGATCAGCTAAATCTTTCAAGGATATGTACATTTCTGTAAGTGCAGTTTGTTTTCAATATCAAAAAAAAAAAACCAATAAGAGTTTGCTCTACTTTAGTCTTGAAAATGAAAGTAAGCTTTTGTGTCTAACAATTGAAAAAAAATTTAACTTTCCAATGAACTTTCCAATCAGTATTATATACCAAGCGTTTGAAGGTTTTTAGATGCAAAACCACCTTCAAAAAGGTTTTCAAAACTTTTACAGTGAAATGGATCAGTTATACCTTGATAATATCCCAAACCAGCTCTCCTTGCAATACACAGATATCTTCACCGCATGCTAGTACATAAATGCAGGTTTAATACTTGCATGAAATTGTGAAAAAAATAAATAAAATTAGCATGATCCTTGCACATCTTGATCTAGCCTAAATGGAATCTACAGTTTCATGCTTCTGTTAAAGTGAAATTTTACGAGGTAGAAGATGCTTTACAAATACTTATGCTTAAATGATCTAGAATAAAGTCTTTAAATATAGAATCCATAATTTATCAGTTTTTTTGACATTTCTTACATGGTCACAAAGTCTTTCAGATATTGAGTAAACAAAGGAATTTGACAGTCAGATGAAAAATACCTGGAAAAAAAATTAAGTACAGGACAAACATAAATGATGCTAATCAAACACACCAAACTCTGTTACAGTTTCACCAACTCACCTAAAGCAAAAGAACATTCTCTAAACTTTTGCAGAAGTGCAAAATCCTGCCCTGGGCTGGACTTACTGTCTGAATAAACCTCACAGCAGCTGTTGATCAAACCTGACTTCCTTTACATTTAGAAAATCAAAAAGGCTTCACTCAATCCTCTTGGAGCAGCTTTGACCACAATTATTTCCAGGCTTGACAGTTTCAAGCTGCTGAAATTAGCTACTGAACCAAGAACCTCAACATGCCACAGCTAACAGGCAAGCAGTGCATTTAAATTGTTCATCAGCAAAAAATATGGGAAGATTTGTTCTCAAATCTGAACACCATACTTCAATCATGACTTCGTAAGTCCTGAGAAGAACAGAGCAAGAACATAAAATGCTTTTGACAACTCACCCCACTACACTAACTGCTTTTTTTTTAAAAAAAAAAAAAAAGTCAGACTTTCATTTATATTCAGACTCCTCAGGCTCCACAAATATATATAAGACAACAGAGAATTGCACAACTTTCAAATATAGCAATCTGCAATCAAAATTACTGCAAATTACATCACATTTATGTTTTTATAATCTATAAACTATGTTCTGGCAATATACACTCTTGAAGTGCAGGTAGATGATGAGTGAAAAAAAGAGATGTGAGAAATATAAACAAACAATCATTCTACTAACTAACAAATTACACAAAGTGTTTTCAGAAATGTCCTTCTTAATCAAGGTAAAGATAAAATGCTTCCAGCCTAAAAAAAAAAAAAAAAAGACAAAACCAAAACCCAAACAAACCAACTAAAAAGCACCCACTAACTTTTGAAGCATTCTGTTCATTACAAAAGTGAAGAGAAATAACCAAAGCAACAAACTTTTGCAGGATCCTACATACATCTGGCACCCACCTGCTCATGCAAAGACTGGCAACATGTAGCGGTGGCTTTAAAATGCTTGTTTTTGATATAGTGACAATCCCTAAAAAGCAAAGTTTACTATTTAGATGTTCCAACTGTAAATAATATTTAAAAGTTAACCATTATTTTTAGGGTTATCATCCCTGAGAGAGTACCTCTCAGTTACTGAAGTTTTTCTTCCTTAACAGGGGAATTCCATTTTTAAGATTCATACAGCGAAAGTGTTTCGGTATAAATCGTGGGTATTCTACGCCAGGAAAATGTCCCACAGGTCACTAAGCTACCATCTTTCAGGCGGGTTCTCCATAATTAAGGTATCAATTATAATTTCACAGGCATATTTTATTTTATAAATAAACTCTGTTTCCACAATTTGAGCTGTGGGAAAGAATGCCTGCGTCAATGTACCAACCCTTGCAGCACAGCAAGTTTTGAACTGGATGCCAACTCTAAATGTTATAATATGGATTCTAGCAGGGAAAAAAATAGGAGGAAGATTTCCCCCTCACCCCCCAAATTCCCACAAGCCTTCTGAATCTTTTTATTCCTGTCACGGCACCTCCCTGACATCTGCTCTTTGCTGCTCTAGAGCCAAATACAACAAATTTAAGTCAATCTGTTGCTATACACACCAAAAGTAAAAACTGCAGCCTCCATTAAAGGGAGTGAAAAGGACATTTCAGTAGGAAGGAGCAAAAGCTGATCTGTAGTCTTTTCCTGCTGAACACTGCTTTTGACGCTTTTATCACAGAGTTTTGTATTTGAGTTTGATAGAGACTGAAAGCAAACATAGTTTCTAGGACTCGAACCATGCCAAGAGAAAAGACTGGCAGAGCGACAAGCATGCTCATTTAATTAAGATACCCCCACTGCTATTTTTTATGACTTTTTTACATACTTGCTGGAAGTTGGCTGGATCACACAGGAGGCCAGCGTTAGCTCATCTCACCCTCACTAAATATTCCATCACTTTAGGTACAGAACAAACTTGTGTACTGACTTGGATTAAATTACGGCAGGAACACCTACGTAATGCATCAGCTCAGGCAACAGAAAAATCGAAGCTGAACAGAACAGTGTCTCATGAGCAGCAAGTCACAAAAACAACTGCCCTATGTAATTTCTCTTCAAGTTTATGAGGAACCAGATGTTACTCCCCAAAACTTCTTCCTCAATGTCCCCAATTCTAAGAAAACCAAAGCAAATCAGTGGATAGTCTCACGAGAACTAGACATAGTTCCTAGTGGGCATTTCATCTAGATAAAATCTCACACAGGGATAGGGAGCAAACAAGTTAGCGAGATGCTATAACCATTTATCTTGTAAACAAACATAATGCTTTTACTCCCACCATCAATACATAGGTTTTAGATGAGCTTTAGAAAAAAAATCATAATGGTAAAAATAATCTTATAAATGAAAAAAAGCTGAGAGGTTATATTCTTTCAGGAAAAAAAAAAAAGTAACCTGAGCCCGTGCAAATATTCTTGCACTCTAAATTATTCTATTTCTACTAGAATTTTCCTAAATTCAAATTACCCCTAGATTGCAAAGCTCACTATCTTATCAATTTAATAAAACAAACAAAAAAACCCCAAGCTTTCTCAAGTTGCCTTTCTCAATTTGCCACCCTAATTTGACAGAACATCCCCTTACTCTTACAGCATGAAGCAGCAGAACAAAAGCTCTTGAATTACTTTTCTCAAACCATTCATCATTCTGTGCACTTGTGTTATAATTCATCATACTCATTGCCTTTCAAAGGCAAAACAATCTTTTTTTTTCCCCAATTTCTCTTCACATAAGCAAACTTCCATCCCTGTAGATTGCTCTTTTAGCCTTTCTTCTGAATCTCTTCTCTTCTGTACCTTCCTTTTTAGAGGAGGCACCCAGCACCACATACACTGTCATGACATGTTATATGACAGTAAGATATTGATTTTTACCATAGCGTTTTATTACCCATGCTATTCTCCATCACACTTTGTTTACTCTGATTACAAGTACAAACACAGATATCAGAAGTTAACAGAGCCCTCAGAAATAAGATTCTTAACACACATCCTCCTACTTTGAATATGTGACACTATGAACACGCGAAGACTTATCTTTTTGGGACAGGTAGTCTTTGCTTTTTGATCCTTGAGCATAATTTTCTCCTCATATTTCATCCATTACAGTCTACAAATCTTTGTGTTACACCCATCAGGATATCTTCCCAGAAAGAAAATCACTGATTTACAATAGACCATAAACACAGACTAAGTAAAGGCAACTGCCCTAAACTGCAGACATATGGACTTTCCACCTTTAGGCCTTCAATAAGGCACCAAGTATGCTTCTGCATAACAACAAGTCTGTGATGCAATACAGGCCTGCCTTTTGAAAAATTAAGACTTTAATAGAAAATATAACACAGGTATATATGGAAGACAAGATCATTCTACACCCCACCCTACAAAAACTATGGAAAAGATATCATCCCTGAATTAACTTACTAAAATATCATAAAATATGATAGATAATATATTGACCCTTAAGGGGTACATATCCAGCCAAAACTAGACAAAAGTTTCTAGGAAAAAGGTGCATTTGAAGTTCTGAAATCACATCCGCCTTCTGGAAGTGGAAAAAAACAAAACAAAACAAAATAAAACACAAGACACAAACCCAAGAGAATCAAACGTCTAAGATACTTTTTTTCCTCCCTCAATCATGAACAGTGTTATAAAGTTTCTTTAATATTGCCGTTTAGGGAAAAACATAATAGAGTGATTAACCCAACTCTGTTCTTAAACACTCTGCTAAAAGAACAAACTATTTGTGAAGATAACAAAAACCAGCTGAAAGTATTTGGGTGGTCTCAGTTTCAGACCTGTAATACAGAACAGTCCCTTCTTTCTAATCCATTACCAATTTGGTTTTTTTCTTCAGTAATGCCTCAAAATGTGTCAATGACCGAAGCAATAAAACCCACTGGACATCCATATTATTAAATTTAGGACGCTTTACTAATTGACAACTTAAAAGTGCTTGATTCATCACACACAGAGCACTCAAATAGACACAGCAGAACTATGCAGGTTTTCATAGACTGATCCTTTTTGATTCCCTAACAGTATTTTGGGGATTCACGTACTTTTACGTTTAGGACAGTGCATATCAACAGCATTGACTAGTGTTGGACTGAATGCCAATACTTAAACTTCACTAACTTGCTTCCTAAAAAACATGGATCTACCTTATTTCTTCACCACTTGTTCTGTTTTAACCAAGCTGAGCAAGACCAAGAACTGTCAGAAGCTCATATCTTGGTGTGTGTAGCACTGCTTCATTGGAACAGCAGCCTGATACAAATCTGAGATTACAGGCATTCACAGAAAACTGGCAGACTGTAACCCCCTTAGGGAGGCTAACCAGTCACGGATGGCCAAAAATCCTACCAAAATTCAGTTTTGTATCATTACTATTTAAAACCAATGACATGCGGAAGACTGAAGCGCACTCAAAGCTACACAAATCAGTAACAGAAACATCCCGATTTTCTATGGTTCATCCAAAAGAACCACAAACACATATGTAACAAAAGTAAAGTGGCAAAGAAGCACGGATACAACAGAAGTGACATCGGTCTAAGTTGTAATTTGTCACCACGCACCATTTTCAACATTGTCCTTAGGCAAAGGTCCATGGAGGAAGAAAGAGTCCCTTGCAAGTGTCCTTACAACAGATGAGTAATGCACCATAAAGTAAGATAACACACCTCTAAGCATTTGTTTGATTTGGTTTCTGCTTTTGGGTCAGGTAAAAACTGCTAAATACTTCCTACAGACACTTCAGCCTTTGGTTACTGATAATATAGGGTTTCATGTGGAAGACTGAGCACGGAAACATTGCTCTGAGTGATATCAGCCAAACTCAAATAAACAGCAATAATTTTCCATGAAACTGTAACTTAGAAGCCACCTAATATCCCAAACCAATTTCACTGACAGAAACCGCTCCTGGCAGACTTACTAGGACCTTTCTCCCACAACTCCTAGACCTATCAAACAAATTTTTCAAGCCTCTTTTGCACCTGCCTCTCTTGGCAAATACCCAAGGAAGCCAGAAGAATAATCCCACATCTCTGCCTTCCCAGGGACCTAGTGTGACAGAGGCATTTCAGCAGGGCCAGGACAGCCCAGCTCTGAAGCTCATCTCAGCACATGACCTCTTCTTGGAATTACTCATTATACTTTTTCTAAGCCAGCAATCGTGGGCTTAGACTTTCTGAAAAACATTAAAGCGCTAAGCCACAGAATGAAACTACCAGACGCATACACAGAAATTAATATCCTAGACCAGCCTCTAAAACTAAGTCCTACTTTAAAAAATATATATGTTCATTACTTAATACTGCATAATTTCATTCTTTATATGCTCCCATGTAAAAAACAAACCTCATCATTCTGCAAAAAAAAATAAAGCTTTTCTTTTTTTCAAAAAAAAAAAGCTTAACCACAAATGAAGCGATCACAGTGCGTTACAACTCTGAGAGATGCACTGAGCTACAAACTACATTCTTTCCTTTTCATGTGTGCAGTAGTTGACAGTGTACTGACAGCTCAGTACTAAGCCTGTTCTGCTATGAGGACACCAGGTAGTCTCCTTTCACTCAAGGCTTTCAGTACTGCACACCCTTCAAAAAGATGCAAGAAGGAACCAACGCTAGAAAGAACTGTTCACAGTTTAGGTGAGGAAATATTTCTTTCGACTGAAGTGACAAACCAAAGACAGTCTTTCCTTCATTTATGCACTTTCACATCTTTCTTTAATACACAGGACAGTTCTACCACAGTTAGGTCTAATATAAAAAATGTAATCAAAACACCATAATTAGGAAGAATTATCAAATTAGCAGCATTGCCCAGTGGTCAGCACTGGGTCCAGTCTTATTCAACATATTCATCAAGGACCTGGATGAGGGGACAGAGCATACTCTCAGCAAGTTTGTCGACGATACAAAACTGGGAGGAGTGGCTGATACAACCAGAAGGCTGTGCTGTCATACAGCGAGACCTGGACAGGCTGGAGAACTGGGTGGAGAGGTATCTAATGAACTTAAAGAATGGGTCCAGTCTTATTCAACATATTCATCAAGGACCTGGATGAGGGGACAGAGCATACTCTCAGCAAGTTTGTCGACGATACAAAACTGGGAGGAGTGGCTGATACAACCAGAAGGCTGTGCTGTCATACAGCGAGACCTGGACAGGCTGGAGAACTGGGTGGAGAGGTATCTAATGAACTTAAAGAAGTGCAACAAGGGCAAATGTAGGGTCCTGCACCTAGGGAGGAATAACCCCATGCACCAGCACAGCCTAGGGGTTGACCTGCTGGAAATCTCTGCAGAGAGAGACCCGGGAGTCCTGGTGGACAATGGTCTCCTGGGGTGCAGGAGGTCGAGGCAAGTTATCTTCCCCCTCTACTCTGCCCTGGTGAGGCTCCATCTGGAGTACTGTGTCCAGTTCTGGGCTCCCCAGTTCAAGAAGGACAGGGAACTACTGGACAGAGTCCAGCAGAGGGCTATGAAGATGATCAAGGGACGAGAGCACCCCTCTTATGAGGAAAGGCTGAGAGACCTGGGTCTGTTTAGCCTGGAGAAGAGAAGACTGAGAGGGATCTCATCAATCTGTATAAATATCTAAAGGGTGGGTGTCAAGAGGATGGGGCCAGACTCTTATCAGTGGTGCCCAGCGACAGGACAAGAGGCAACAGGCACAAACTGGAACACAGGAAATTCCATCTGAACAGAAGGAAAAACTTCTTTACTTTGAGGGCATGAGAGCACTGGAACAGGCTGCCCAGAGAGGCTGTGGAGTCTCCTTCTCTGCAGGTATTCAAACCCCCCCTGGATGCGTTCCTGTCCAACGTGCTCTTGGTGAACTTGCTTCAGCAGTGGGGCTGGACTAGATGATCTCCAAAGGTCCCTTCCAACCCCGACCATTCTCTGATTAAGATGTGTTGCTCCACAAACCACAATAACATTTCCTACAGTATTTAATTAAGCTATAAATACCCATGGCTTAAGTCCTTTAAAAAAATAACGCTTGAATATTACTTACACTAGATTTAATCAGTGTATTAAGGACAAACCAATACCTGCAAATATAGTACTATAATAAGTCAAAGACACACTTAATTAAAAAGTGTCACATGAAGAACAGCATGATTTCTACCCAGCTGCTCTGTGTGTTTTCATGAAGGGTGACAAGACCAATAGTGATGCAGAGCAAATACAATACAAAGACGACAGCATTCTCCTAATGCCATTTTAAGCTGACAGTAAGAATCTGTTTGTTACACCAATAAGAGAAGGCAAGGAATAAAAAAATTTTCACAACTTTTTATTTTCAAAACAGTAACAAAAATCATTAAGGACCTACAACATATTATTTTTAATTCTTCTCCTGTGCAGAAGTCAGCATTTCATTCAACTTTGATAACAACAACATGCAAATACACTTCATGAGAAAGTGCTCAACCATTATTTAAGCACCTCTGTTCTCTTATTTGCTAATGCTAGTCTTGTAAAAATATACGTTCATGGTTTAAATTTTGTTACAAATAGTCTTTTTAAGTAAAAGCATGTTCTGGATCTCTGTAAGTGAATTATAATGATAAACACGAAGCATTAAGTCTAAGCAAACAAGAACAAAATCTTGACTGCAGATGAGAATGAACATCAAAACATCTTTTACTGTTGCTGAATCACTAATATTTTTTATGGAAATCCTGAAAACAATTGGTTTTATTGAAGTGCACTCCCACTGGAATACACTCTCAATGACGTTAAATAATTTTAAAATAAACTAACAATCAGCAACTCAAACATAGAAATAAAACTTGTCTACATAAGAAGATTGTAACTGAATCTTTTTCTTAGTTGGTCACATTTAACCATAACTCTGAAAAGCAGATTCCAAAAAACTCTGTGGCATTTTCTCAGAAAAAGCATATAAACCCCAGGGAAAGGACATATTGAAAAACTTCCATTAAAGGATGCAAAATTAAAGTGCATCAGCTACCTAAGACTGTCTGCATCTACTCATTAACCTGTGCTAAACGTGTAACAGCTTACCACAACCAAAAGCAGGTAAGCTACCTACATCTACCACGGGAAAGAGCCCTAGCTTACCATGTGCCACTTCTTTGTGTTCAGACAGATATAGAATCAAAAATTAAACTATTCTGCGAGGACATTAACCATATTCTTTCAACATACCCACCTTATACATCCTGCTGCTGCTACGGCCAATGAAATACTCCATCCATCTTAATTCCTGTTTCAAGGCAAACAAAAAAACAGAAAGTCCCAATATCTCAGGAAATGTATTTAACAAAGGACAGAAATAATATTAAATAAAAACCAGAGGAACACATTTCAAAAAGTGGTAAATAAACAAGAATTCTACTAAACCATGTTTGCTGTCAACAGATCAAATACAATGGCATCTCCTCTGAGGATTACCATACACTAATAATATTTCAGATTAGAAATTGTAATATTTGAATAAGTTTTGCTAAAATGACTGATAAAGTTCACACATTCCTGATTTGACCACGTACTTTTAAAACTCTGTACACTTTTATGATTGTAACTGCAGTAATATTGTCAGCCAACTTCAGATCAAAGTTGTACTTTCACCACTTGACCATTTCACTTTGACCTGACAACATCTACCTCATTAGGTGCAAATAAGTAAATGAAACCATCACCAGTCTCATACAGACATTTAAAACATTAAATCACTTCCATAAATAACGTATTACCTCTGCATGTAAACATCCTCGAAACACTCCAAGACACAGATGAAAAGCACTCCTTCTGTATAATGCAGCATAATCATTGAACCTGTACATGAAAAATATATATGAATAACAATCACTACATATATGTAAAGTTTCACATGAGAAGGTCAGAAATACCTCATCATATGTTGTCACTATCATTGCTAGTTCTGATAGTCTCACAAATGAGATGCAGAAGGTACACAGGAAACTAGTATTTCCTTCATGAATGTTTTGAAAAACATTTTCATTACAAAATTTTAGTTACCCTAAAATCTATTACTTTAACAGCCTGCCCAAAAATAAAAAAAAATGAACCATACCACAATAGTGCTTGTTTTCTTCTGATCCTCAAGTTATTATTACCCAATATTTTTAAACACTAAGAACATGATATCAAGTTACCACAAAAATATTTTAAACGTACACCATAACTGTCATAAGTTTTTTCCTTTTCTATTTCTGATAAACTTTAAATTTGAAAAAAAATTCTTCTACCTACTGAAGCAGAAAAAATATACACTAATCCCTGAAATATATATTTTGCTCTGCATAAAGATAACTTTTTTAAAAAATAACTAGCTACAATAAGGTTAGACACACACACAAAAAAAAAAGCAGCTCAGTGCTGTTTGCTGAATAGTCCTGCAAATAAACAAAATCTGCACACAGAAACTACTGTGATCCAAGACAGCTGTGCATTTACCTTATGTTATCTTCCTCTTTCCTTTTTATTATGGAGAAATAATATTAAAGACCATTTTTAATGGCATATTACAGGTTCAAATAAATCAGTACAAGCAAATTCAAGACTATAATTTCTAAACTAAGGCAGCTAAACCACACAAGGCCAGACTGTTGACTGAGAGCTTAACACACATTATAAAGCTTCAACGAGATACAGCTAACATGGAGAAAAAGGAAGGAACTGAGCACAAGGCAGTATGAGTTGAGAGCAAAAGACTGCCAATAAAAGTTAAGATGTATCATTGAATTTCACTGAATTTTTTAGAGTTGGAAGGGACCATAGGGATCATCTAGTCCAACTCCCCTGCTAAAGCAGGACCACCCAGAGCTTGTCAGAGCATGTTACTCAGGACTGCATCCAGGCGGGTCTTGAAAATCTCCAAAGAAGGGGACTCCACAACCTCCCTGGGCAGCCTGTTCCATCACATCAGTTTTAATCCAGGCATAGAACTAGGTAAATCTTTTAACAAAGCATGACTTTTGGAACACAACAAATTTAAACACGCCAGTGCCTCTCACTGTTTCAAATGCTCCCCGCTGCAGACATTACCGCAGTCCTTCCTAAACTCTTACAGGCTGCTTTCAAACACTTTCCTCCTTATTTTGCCGATGCCAGCCACATCAGACTACTTAGAACTTGGGACGTATTCTTTATTTCACTGTTACCAACATAAAAAGCTCTAAGGGATGCAGAGGCCAGCAGGCCCCAGCACCAGTTACACACAACCACTGCACCCGCTTTGCTGCAGTCATTTCTGCAGCCGCAGGGCACATGAAAACCCTTCGGCTCTCGGGATCCTTCCAAACCCCGACGAGCCCGAGAGGAACCGCGCGTCGCATTTGTACTTTTAAGGCAGCAGCAGGAAGGTTTATGAAAACAAGGCTCAGGCCTCGGAGCCGAGAGCTCCCCGCGCCGCTCGGACGGGGGCTGGCGGGGGCAGCCGGGACCAGCCCAGCCCCACAGAACCGGAGGACACCTACTGCCATCCCTCCTACGTGCAACGCCCTAGAGCCACGTGTACTTAAAAAAAAAAAAGTAGGAAAAATAAATAAATAAAAGAAAGAAAAAAGTGAAAAAGTGTAAGCGAGCTGTGGAAGTAACTTTTGCGACTTGTAGACACCTCTCTGCAGATCTTTATTGCAACTCCACACCTGACAGCTACAGTGACACCCACTCGCTCCTCCTGTGCCGGCGGGGGGGGAGAGGGGGGGGCGGACATCCCCTCACAGCGCCGTCCGTCTCGGGCGGCCCCGTCAGCTCCCCCAGCGCCGGGCAGGGCCCCCGCGGCCTCCCGGGCCCAGCCGCCCCACAGGCCGCGCACTCCCAGCGCCGGCGGGCCCCG